>NC_090726.1:5388462-5513462 GCF_036898095.1 Palaemon carinicauda
AAGGAATTATGTACCATATTGCTACTTTTCAAAGGATTCGTGTACCATATTGCTACTTTTCAAAGGATTCGTGTACCATATTGCTACTTTGCAAAGGAATCAAGTACAGTACCGTATTGCTACTTTTCAAAGGAATCATGTATCATATTGTTACTTTTCAAAGGAATCAAGTAGTGTACCGTATTGCAACTTTTCAAAGGAATCAAGTACAGTATCGTATTGCTATTGCTACTTTTCAAAGGAATCATGTACCGTTTTGCTACTTTTCAAAGGAATCATGTACCATATTGCTACTTTGCAAAGGAATCATGTACCATATTGCTACTTTGCAAAGGAATCAAATACCGTATTGCTTCTTTTCAGAGGAATCAAGTACTATATTGCTACTTTTCAAAGGACTCATGCACTGTATTGCTACTTTTCAAAGGAATCGTGTACCATATTGCTACTTTGCAAGGGAATCAAATACCGTGTTGCTACTTTTCAAAGGAATCAAGTACTATATTGCTACTTTTCAAGGGACTCATGCACCGTATTGATACTTTTCTAAGGAATCATGTACCATATTGCTACTTTTCAAAAGTATCATGTACCGTCTTGCTACTTTTCTAATTAATCAAGCACAGTATTGCTACTTTTCAAAGGAATCAAGTACTGTATTGCTACTTTTCAAAGGAATCATGTACCATATTTCTACTTTCCAAAGGAATCAAATACCATATTGCTACTTTTCAATGGAATCAAGTACTGTATTGCTACTTTTAAAAAGACTCATGCACCGTATTGCTACTTTTTAAAGGAATCATGTACCATATTCCTACTTTGCAAAGGAATCAAATACCGTATTGCTACTTTTCAAAGGAATCAAGTACTATATTGCTACTTTTCAAAGGACTCATGCACCGTATTGCTACTTTTCAAAGGAATCCAGTACCATATTGCTAAATTTCAAATGAAGCAAGTACTGTATTATAAGATATTTTTATTGCTGTGTGTGCGAGTTTTAATCTGTGTTTTTGCTCTATAATATCCTCTTGCTAGTGTACACAACTCGTTATAAATGACAATCAAATCTTTATGCATACACACAGATTCAACCCTTCCCACCCCCACCCCCCTGCTTTCCTAACTACAATCTGCTGGTTTGGCAATTTGTTGGAGAGAGTGGTTGCTGAGTGTACCTCTCTGAGTACCCCCAGACTCACCAGAATATGACTATTCCATCTCCCTCCGGAGCGTAGCAGATAAGTATATATATATATATATATATATATATATATATATATAGAGAGAGAGAGAGAGAGAGAGAGAGAGAGAGAGAGAGAGAGAGAGAGAGAGAGGGGGGGGGGGCTTGCACTTTATTAGAATGTAAGATTCTAGAAGCTTGTTGTTCTAGATCATACATACTGTATATATAAATGTTTGTTTACTTTGAATGCTAACAACAGCAAAAACAATATTAAAGATAATTTTAACAATGATAAAGACGATAATCACCTCTTTTAATGTTACTAGTGTTGCTTCTTTTGCTTCTGTCGTGTTTTTCGTGAATGAATAAAGATGAAATAATATCGTGTTTGGGGGAAAATGTCTTATTGCAGATGCCAGGGGAAATGTGACTTCCCAAATTATCAATATTTTAACTAACAAATGAAAAAGGTACCGAAGCGGTCGCTGATTTATTTCTAAGCCAGGACTCTTTATCTTACAATTTCCCTCATCTGGGATAAAAAAAAAATAGCCTTAGGCTCCCTACAGTACTACTGCCCACGATAGTAAAAATCTACCAGGTTCATTGTTCTCACCTTTGGAGTATAGATTGATAGATTACTTTGGAGTTTTATAGCATCCTGACATCTAAGGGTCATTGTTATGAATAAAGAATAAAATAAAGTTCAGTTTTAAACAATAAAAGCAAAGAGGTCCTTATAAAAGTGAAATAGCTTTCAGAAGACCTGGAGCACAACGAATATGTTGGGTGATGGTTTTAGTCTTCCATGTCTGCTGTAAGTTTTGAAATTGATGTGGATATGAATGAGGAAACATTAATCTCTCCATATAGGATTCGAACATACTCACGTAAAGTTAAAATAAGGAATCCATTAAAATTATCTTCCATACTACAACTAACTGACTTTAGTTCTTCCGTTACTTTATGACTTTCCCATCTGATTGGTTTAATACCACAAATGAAAGTACTATCTGAAAGTGACTAGTAATATCATTGTTGTTGTTGATATGGTTATTACTACTGTAATATCATCGTCTTCATCATTATCATCCACTAGGGACATTAACTCACGACAGATCACGTTTGAAAGCTGATTATATTGTTCACAGAAACACGAATTAGAACTTATGAAGCAGAGAGGAAACTGTTCTCCACGGTGGAGGTGCTAGCTAAACCGGAGAGTCATTAGTCATGCCATTTTAAGGAGCCATGCGCCACTGCCCTCATTTCTCCTAATTATTTATCTAATTATTTTATATAAGTAGCTATTTATTCGTCTATCGATGCAATCGCTTTTATCCATGTTTTTCATCTACCTTTTTATGGTCTTCTTGTACCTACGCATTGGTTATCGGTTTTTGTTTTCATTTTTTACTTACAATTTTCTTCTTTTTTTTTACTTTCCTTTCCATTTAAGTCTGCTTCAGAGGATAATATTAAAATCGTTATTATTATCATTATTTTCATTATCATTGCTTAAATTTTTTATTATCATTCTTGCTATTGTTTGTATTAGAAGAACTAATTCCGTTATCTCGGGATTATGATTAGTAGTCGAAATTCATTTATCAATTTTACATGTTACCTCATTCCCACAGTTTGCATCCTATGAAAATGGTGATATTGATAATATCAAACACCAAGTTTATATTAACAAATTATTAACGGTTTATAATAAAGAAGAATTAGACTATTATATTTCCCTACCGTCCCTATCTATTTGCTATTCCTCTGTTAATTAAAGGAACAAAAAGCCTATAATCACACCCTATTATCAAGTTATCAACACATTATTTACCCCTCTTTAATCCACTCCCTATTTACGCTTTGTAATTTCTTGATTTAGAGAATCCGATTAACCCATTACATTAGAATGATTTACCATAAAATGAGCGTTAACTTATCTCCAGATGATGTACTCTGAAATCCTCGCCGAGAGTATTTGTGGGCGAAGGAGAATGCTTAGCTTATTAAGTGACGTCATGAAGCCTGACACGTGAGCCATTGCGTGACGATAATTAAGTTCCTTTTTGTGAGACACTACGCAGAATAAAAGAGATCGTATACACACACATACACACACACACACACACACACACACAAAGATAGACACTCTCACACATTTACATTTTCACACGCACTTAAACATACAAATGCAAACAAACATATATATATATATATATATATATATATATATATATATATATATATATATATATATCTGAGGGTTATAACGCGTGAAGGAGGAGACGATGAATGGAGAAGTGTTGCTTTCAAAGTTCAAGATAGAGACGACTGGCGAAATCTAACCGAGGCCCTTTGCGTCAATAGGCGTAGGAGGAGATGATGATGATGATGATGATATATATATATATATATATATATATATATATATATATATAAATTACGGTACTGGATTACCCAATCAAATATTATTATTATTATTATTATTATTATTATTATTATTATTATTATTATGATTAACATATTTTATTTTCATTGTATGATTTTTTAATGAATATGCTTATGAAGATCTACAGTAAAATCCGTTAACAAAAATCCTATACTTATACTTATATTTATTATTAGATAGATGAAAAGAGATATGAAAGGGCATCGTATCTCTGCACTTCAAATCTAAGCATGTCATTTGCACAAAAGAAAGAACTACAGGAATTGCAAAAGCCGATGATGCTAAATTAATCAAGCATGCAATTGACTATATACAAAGTACATTAATATTCACATCCTGATTTACTGTGCTCGACTTTCAAACGTAAGTTCAGGGTGATTACCAGATTGGCCATTTGTTTAAATAAATTTGTTGTGTTAACATGAAAAAATGATTAATGTTTTGAAAGATATTACTTCAACAGATGATGCAGTTAATGGTTTGAGTTATTAACTCTCGTTATTTTGCTCCCAGGTTGATTTATCACTTGTTAAAGCCACGCTGATTAGCTCTGAAATTGTTTTGAGCTTTTAATTTTGTGATGAATGGATCATGGTTTCCTGGTCTCACTAGTGAAACGTTTCTTTAAACAATGAATTCTAAGAAGGAAAAATCTAACAGGAAATAGAAAACAAAAAGGGAAGTTTTCATTTGACCTTTTTTCCTAAACTTATGGATTTAGATTTTGAATAGCCTCTTTAGCTTTAAAAAAAACTAGAGGAAATGAAATAAGGGAATAAGAATTTATCCTTCCAGAATTAATTATTTCAAAAAGAAGGCAGACATCTGTAGGTCCTGATTTCAAGCCACGCTCGTGCCTCTCTTTTTTTTTTTTCTTTTTATTAAAGAGTCAGTCCTTCTCCACCATAAAATTTAATAATGCGTATTAATCTTGAAGTTTAATTCCACCTATGATCAGATTGTGGAATTACCTTCTTAAACTGGTAGTCGAATTAGTAATTCTTCAGTTATTTTTTTTTATAGATTGACATAAGTATCATTGCATTGTTTATATTTGACATCTATTTAACGTTGTACGTAGTGTTGATTTTTTTTTAAACATTATTCCTTATTTATAGTTTATAAATTACTTCTCTATATCCTTTCTGCATTGGGCTACTTACCCTGTAGGAGCCCCTGGACTTGTAGTATTTTTAATTTCCAACTAAGGTTGTAGCTAGGCTTGTAATAATAATAATAATAATAATAATATGCAGAAATGTGTTTGACTATATATATATATATATATATATATATATATATATATATATATACTGTATATATATATATATATATATATATATATATATATATATATATATATATATATATATATATATATATATATATATATATATATACTGTATATATATATATATATATATATATATAAATATATATATATATATATATATATATATATATATATATATACATGTACAAGCATATCAGTCCTACATTATATTGGCCCTTCGACATCCCAGATCCCAAATTACTATAGACAAGGAGAAAACGAATCACTGAACGGAAAGAATTACGAAAACCATCAAATCCCAGATATAACGGAAGCGACACCAATACAGGAATGAATGGTTCTGAAATCACCAATTTCACCACGAATCAGTCTCGCCTCTCTTTTCTAATCATATTGTGAATTTATTTCCGCCCCGTGGGCAGTGTCGTTACGATAGCTCGAGTCTCGGATGGATATTACACATCTCTTCAATGTTCAATAGTTGTTCGCTACTTCCTCGGCCTAGGGCTTTTCGAGTACGTCAACTCGAAGTAGTATCTTCCACCTTTCACGATACGAAACAAATTTTCGACATCCAGTGTCATGTTGAATGTTACATGGCTAAAAATGCCTCCTACGAATCAAAGTACATCTTATACGACGCTTATAATACGTCTACTACGATCTAAAATACATCCTCCCTAACGCATGCATTGCTGTGCGCGACCCAAATTGTCTCTTCCACCGCTCAAAGTACATTATCAGCGATCCGCAGTGCGTCTTCCGCGTCCCAGATTTTGCGTCTTGTACGAGTCGAAGTGTGTCTTCCACGAATCGGTGATCTTTGCTTCAGTCATCCTATACTTAAGAGGAGAGGTCAATATCTTGCTATAAATCCGCGAAATTGACTCCCACGGAGAAACTATGGAATTAAGCCAGATGTCTGAGAATTTCGGAAAACATCTGAGAGAGTGGTCTTTTCGAGGGAGTTGCTTCTTCTTCTTCTTCTTCTTCTTCTTCTCCAGAACATCCTTTCTTCTTCTCCTTCTTCTTCTTCTTCTCCAGAACATCCTTTCTTCTTCTCCTTCTTCTTCTTCTTCTTCTCAAAAAAAACATCCTTTTTTTTCAAAGATTTAATCACTTCCAAGTGTCGCAACCTTAATCTATAACCGTGCTTACAGACACAGACAAATACGTGATTTACACGTGTTTCCCCTAGGTATTGGCAAGGTCCACTAAAAGACCTTGGGTATTGGTTACTCTAGAAAATGTTACCGTAATCTGGTCTCCAGCAAATATTTCGTGGGACGTTTATAAACATTTCGGCAATAACTTACTACAATTGAGCAGTCATCGGGTACGTAATTAAGTGCTTAAATCAAGAGAAGCACAAATCAATTTTCTTTAACCATGTTATTGACCTTTCCTTTCTCTAGAGGTGGTTATGCTATTCTTCCTGCTTACCTCTGGTATGTACACACACACACACACACACACACACACACACATATATATATATATATATATAGAGAGAGAGAGAGAGAGAGAGAGAGAGAGAGAGAGAGAGAGAGAGAGAGAGAGAGAGAGAGAGAGAGAGGCTACCTGTATGTATACAGTCTGCTTGCGTGTGTATATATATATATATATATATATATATATATATATATATATATATATATATATATATATATATATATATATATTACAAGCTAAGTTACAATCCAAGTTAGAAAAGCAGGATGATATAAGCCAATGGGCTCCAACAGGAAAAAGTAGCACAGTGAGGAAAGGAAACAAGGAAAAAAATAAATTAAAAGAGAAGTAATGAACAATCAAAATAAAATATTTTAGGAACAGTAACAATATCAAATTAAACCTTTCATATATGAACTGTAAAAAACTTCAAAAAAAGAAAAAAAAAAAGGCAGAGAAACAAGACAGAATAGTGTGCCCGAATGTACCCTCATGCAAGAGAACTCTATCCCAAGATAGTAGAAGACCATGGTACAGAGGCTATGGCACTACCCAACGCTAGAAAATAATTATTTTTGTTTGTGTCCTTCGCCTAGAAGAGCTGTATACCATAGCTGAAGAGTCTCTCCTACCCTTACAAAGAAGAAAGTAGCCACTGAACAATTGCATTGTATTAGTTAGCCCCTTAAACGAAGAAGAATTGTTTGGTAGTGTTTGTTGTCAGGTATATGAGGACGGGAGAATGTGGAAAGAACAGACGGGACTATTCGGTGCATGTGTAGGCAAAAGAAAAAGGAGCCGTAACCAGAGAGAATATCACACACTCACACACTCATATACATATATATATGTATATATGTATATATCTTCTAAAATTTGATGGTATTGTTTTAATGACTCTCCGTGTATCAATCCTATTAAAAATGTAGCTTTCATCCTAATGGTTTCCATACCACAGTAACAGCATTCTAATTTTTCCAGAAAACAATATGGCCATAGTCAGTTGGATCCTCATAGCAGCCTTCATCAATTTCGTGACCTCTGAATCTCCTCTGGACACTATGTTGGGTTCAGAGCTGGGTGGCAATAGGTGGAGCAAAGGATTCTCTTCGGTCTCTTCTGGAGAGAACGCCACTGCCGTCGGACACTCTAGAAGAGCTCGGCAGCTGATCGACTTCCCTGATGATGCTGTTTTCGAGGTTTACTTCAAGCTGGTCACGCCCTACTGGACCTACGGCAGCGTTAGTGAGTACGACTTGACTTTTGCTTGGAAAGAATTTTTTTTTTCTTTTTTTTTTTTTTCTTTTTTTTTTTAAGGTATTATTATGAGTGACAAACTGTTCGATTTTGCGAAGGGTATGCATTCATCCCAGTCGTCGTTTATGTATTCATTGCTTTCTTTAGCTACATTACGCAAAAACTACAGTACCGATTTTGACCAAACTTGATAGTCATGTTGGGTATGACCCATGGATGAATCTTCAATCTTTTGGATGAAGTACATCAAAGTACAAGTACTCAACAGTACTTTGAAAATAAACGCAATGTTAAGTAAAGGGCAAATATTAAAATGTAAATCAATGTCAGTTTTTAAAGCAATGAAAACTATCAATTATTTTTTGTGTGTATTTAGCACTGAAGAAATCTATTTCATATTTTCTTTATACTGTATATCAGCAAAATATGCACATTTCCATACTTCCTTGTCCGCCTTATTGTACGTCTTAACTGTAGTCTTCGCTTTTTTTTGGGGGGGGTATATATATATATATATATATATATATATATATATATATATATATATATATATATATATATATATATATATATATATATATATATACTGTATATATACATATATATATATATATATATATATATATATATATATATATACTGTATATATACATATATATATATATATATATATATATATATATATATATATATATATAATATCGTCAAGCATAAGTTATAAATTCCCCAATGTTAGATCCTAAGGTCTTGTAAGAAAGTTTGTAAAAACTTGAAAACTTAGGTCATAGAACCTTTGAAAACTTGAAAGTTAGCTCATAAAATCGTTTAAAACAGGTCGAATACTTTCAAACTACATGTAAATATCTTAACAGACAGATTGGATATTTTAGTGACAGGTTATGAATTTTTTTGAGGCAGAGATGGTAGAAGAGTTAAAAATTCTGTTGAAGATATGGAGAGGCTGATAGAAAATATATATAGTTTTCATAATTTTGAGGTCACTCAAAATTTGAGATCAGGAATGAATCAAGAAAATGCTTCCTCGAAGGTCAAGAAGGAAAGTAATAAATGGAACCATTTAGAAGAACCAAAAAACACAAAATTTAATCAAGTATGCTTCACACTCAATTTTTACATATATGTATTTCTACTTATTTATATTTGTGTATTTATATTGTTAAAATAATAAGAGCTTTATAGAGCTTTTCTCAATCGTTATTTAGGTGTAATTCCAGTGTGGCTTATAAAAATTAAACAAGATTGTCATGCCGAGTGAGAATATTCTCATGAATTCCCAATTACGTTTGTTATGCAAAACGAGCAAAACTGTCATTGTTCTTCTCAGGCAGTTCTTTGTATTTTTAAGACAAAGACGTATCTCAATAAGTGAACAAAGTCTTAGACACAGCTCTTTGTATTTCTACTACAAAAACATATCTCAATATGTGAACAAAGTCTTAGACACAGCTCTTTGTATTTCCACTACAAAGACATATCTCAATATGTGAACAAAGTCTTAGACACAGCGCTTTGTATTTCCACTACAAAGACAGATCTCAATACGTGAACGAAGTCCTAGGCTAATATAGAAACAATCCCACTTTTAAATTTCTCTCTTTCATCCTTTTTTTCGTTGTTACAGAGACCAGAGGCGACTATCGATTCGAGGTGACTTTCCAACTCCCAAACGAGCTCCGCAAGAAAAGGTCTTTGGCCACAGAGAGATCTAACATGTATGGGCTCTTGTCCGATTTCATGACGAAGTAAGTACAGCTCAACTGTATATGATAATACAGGTCTATATCCTATACAGAACTGTATGTATCATGTTATATGTCCATATCCAATACAGAACGCCCTAGAAGTATAAGCGTTATATCACAGGTACATATCCTATTCAGAACCTCCTTAGAAGTGTGTGTTATATTGCAGGTCTGTATCCAATATAGACTCCCTAGAAGTTTAAGCGTTATATTACAAGTCCATATCTTATACAGACCTCCTCAGAAATGTATATGTTCTGTAAGCAACTCTTCTATGAGATGAACACTCCAAGATCAAGTCATTGTTCTATAGACTTAGGCAGTGCCATAGCCTCTGTACTATGATCCCCCATCGTCTCGGGCTAGTTCTCTTGGTTAAGGGTACACTAAGACACACTATTGTTTCCTTGTTTCCTTTCCTCATTAGGCTATTTTCCCTGTTTGACACTTGGGCTTATACCATCCTGCTTTTCCAACTAGAATTGTAGCTTTAATAATAATAATAATAATAATAATAATAATAATAATAATAATAATAATAATATGGCCACATCCTGTTCAGAACTAAGCTTTTCTTGTAACTGAGATGTTTGAAATCACTAGGAAGATTGCATGATGTCAAGTACATCTGTGCTTTTATAATTACAGCATTTATTGCCTATAGCTGTCCACACACTGCATATTTGGTTGAATCAAGTACATTTAGGTCTGCCCCAATCTTTCTGCCTCCTACTCTTTTTTTACTTTTAATTTTTCAATCCCCCAGCCCACAGCAACATATCATCAACATCATCTCCTCCTATTGATGCAAAAGGCCTCGGTTATATTTCGCCAGTCGTCTCTATCTTCAATACTTCCCCATTCATCATCTCCTACTTCGAGCTTCATAGTCCTCAACCATGTAGGCCTGTGTCTTCCAACTCTTCTAGTACCTTGTGGAGCCCACCTGAACGTTTGATGAACTAATCTCTCGTGGGGAGTGCTAAGAGCATGCCCAAATCATCTCCATCTACCGCTCATCATGATCACATCAACATATGACACTCGAGTAATCTCTCTTATAGTTTCATTTTTAATCCTGTCCTGCCATTTACTCCCAATATCCTTCTGAGGGCTTTGTTCTCAAATCTACTAAATCTATTGAAGATTGTTTCATTGTCATACCATGACTCATGTCCATAGAGTAACACCGATCTCACTAAACTGATAAATAGTCTGATTTTTATATGTAATTTCAGTCGATTTGATTGCCAAATTTTACTTAACCTAGCCTTGGTCGGATTTGCTTTTTTTAATCTTTCACTAAACTCTAATTCTAAAGACCCTGTATTAGAGATCATAATTCCTAAATACTTAAATGATTCTATCTCATTAATCCTTTCTCCTTCCAATGATATTTCATCTTCCATTGCATACTCTGTTCTCATCATCTCTGTCTTTCTTCTATTTATCTTCAGCCCAACCTCGTGTGATATTTCACGCATTCTGGTAAGCAAGCATTGCAATTTCTGTGGTGTTCTGCTAACAAGGACAGCATCATTAGCATACTCTAGGTCTCCTAAATTCCTATCACCAATCCAGTCCAATCCTTCTCCACCATCTTTGTTCTACACATTACAAAATAACATAAGGAGGATAAACAACATAGGTGACAACACATTCCCTTGGAGTACTCCACTGTTCACTAGAAATAAATTTGATAAGACTCCATTAACATTAACTTTGCTCTTACAAGGCTCACGAACAGACTTAAACAAATTTACATATTTAAGAGGAATTCCATAATAAAGCAGGACTCTCCACAAAATTGGCCAGTGCACACTATCAAAGGCTTTTTCCTTGTCCACAAATGCCATCAAAAGTGGATCTCTATATTCTATGCATTGCTGTATAACGTCTCAAAATGAAAATTTGGTCAGTGCAACTTCTACCTTTTCTAAAACCTGCTTGTTCATCTCTCAAATTTTCATCAATCTTTTTTTCCAGTCTTTAAAATAAGCATTCTATATATTTTCATAACAACTGACGTAAGTGTTATACCTCTGTAACTATTGTATTCAGTCAGGTCCCCCCCCCCTTTTTTTTTCTTTTTAACACTCCTAAATCCTATTCATCAGGCTTTTCCTCCTCATGCCACATTCTACAAAATAATCTTGTGAGTAGTCTGGGAGTCACTTCATTTTCGGCCAGTATCATCTTGGCAATTATTCCATCGTATCGAGGGGATTTCCATCTCTTTAGTTTTTTTTAGGATAGCTTCGACTTCAAGCACACTGAATCCATTCATGGGCACATCAATGTCTTTATCAGCTTAAGGTATATTAATCAAATCATTTCCTTCGTATCTCCTATTCATAGCCTCACTAAAGTGTTCCATACAACGTTGTCTTTCTTCATCTTTTGTTGCTATAACAGAGCCATCTCTCTTTTTGATGGGTATATGCTTCTTCTTTGCCCCAGTCGAGATTTCATTAATAATTATATGAGCAATTCTTCACCAATTCTGATATATGTGCTTAATATCACACTATTCTTCATTAATTGTCTGTTCTTCGTCTCTTAAAGTCTCTAAGAATGCAAGTCGATTCCTACATTCAATTGCAAATGCTTCTCTGTGCTCTTCTTCTAAAAGCTTAGTTGTATTAAACCTCCTAGGGATTCTATCCATCTTTCTGTTGGGTGCTTTCAGTTTTAATTTAAGTGTGGCAATGAAGAGCTGGTGATCACTACCAATATCTGCACCTCTAATACATCTCTCAGAGTCCTCCTTCTCTCTTTATCAATGGCAATGGGATCTATCTGATTTTTGTAATTGCCACATGGTGAAGTCCATGTATAATTGCGGATGAAAAAGAGTACCTCCAAAGACAACAAATACAGAAGATAATCTGAAAACTTACTATTTCTCTTACAGAGCCGGAATGGATGGAGACACGTGTGTCTTGCGAGCTGTCTGTGAAATAGGAGAGTCGCCCTTGGATGAATATGGCCTCTTTGGTGAATTCGTTAATCTCATCTTTGCGTAAGTTTGTGTTTGTTGTTTCTATAGGCCAGATCTAAATTGTTGATTTTGTTAGACAGCGAAGCATTTGCTGATACAGATGCGGCTTGTAATATTAAATTTTGTTGGAAACCTTGTGGTTGGCTCAGCTGAAAGATGCACTACACTAATATGTTTATGGTATCCAACATTTTCAAAGAAATTTTATCACAACATAAGTTTTTTTTTCTATGTCTGTACAAAATTTAATTCACGTAGGCTCATTTTTTTAAGACAAATCGGTTATGCGAACACTAGCATTTACGTCTTAAATTATGCCTTCAATTTTACGGTTCAATCGTCATGCAGATGGGTTTATATATATATATATATATATATATATATATATATATATATATATATATATATATATATATATATATATATATATAATATATATATATATATATATATATATATATATATATATATATATATATATATATAAACCATAAGCATCGTTTTCCAATCAAAATAAAGTGTAGTGTGGTAGACTATTGAGAATGTCCCTGACTGCCAATCTGTTGAACTGGGGTTCGAGACCGCCCAAGCTCTATAGTTTCTTGTAGTGTTGGCAGCCTCACCATCCTTGTGAGCCAAGGATGGGTGGGTGTTTGTGGGGAGTGCATACGTCTACCTGTTGAGTCATCAGCAGCCATTGCCTAGCCCTCCCTGTTCCTAACTTGATGGGGATGGGTCTAGAGTACCGATCATATTGTTATTGTTATTGGCCAAGCTACAACCCTAGCTGGAAAAGCATGATGCTATAAGCCCAAGGGCTCCAACAGAAAAAAAAAATAACCCAGTGAAGAAAGGAAACAAGGAAATATACAAGAGAAGTAATGAACAATTGAAATATATTTCAAGAGCAGTGACAACATTAAAATAGATCGTTCACAAAATAATTATAAAAAGAGACTCATTTCAGCCTGTTCAACATAACATTCTCTGCAAGTTTGAACTTATGGTCAGTCTCTCTGGAATTGTCATTGTCCCTCGCCTCTGCCATTTATGTGCGACCTTTAAATCGTCTAAACTAACCTGCCAGTTCTATCTCCTCCAGGCCAGGCTTCCGGCCAGACGCCAACCATCACAGAGACGAGATCCAAGCGGAGGAATACGGAAGAAGCTTCGGCAACTGTTGGTCTGCATTCCCCGACTGTCCTGTGTCTCTCAGACAGATGCTCTACGATTTCTTCATAACCAATTCCGATGGGGAAATTTAAGGAAAACTATGGTTTGCATTTGTGATTTGGAATTTCTATAGGGAAAGAGAGGCAATTATTTATTTTTATTATTTATTTTCGGTGTAATAGTTTTTCCTTATGCAAAAGGGGAATTGTTTTGGTTGGTCAGGGATCTGACCTATTTTGATGGGGTCAGAAACTTACGATAACTGCACAGGTAAACAAAGGTGACCTCTGGTTCTGAATTAAATTTGTTAGTTTAATTCTTACAAGAGAAAAATATCATGTTGGTGAATAATCCAACTGATTTTTGTATATGCAGTCAAATTCTAAAGTCTGTTAGCATTCACATGCCATTGTTTTCCTATCTATTTGCGTTAAGCATACAGTTTACTTACGTAATAGATTCACTAACACATAATTTAAATAAAATTTGAAATTGTGTAGCATTAACAGGAGAATATTTATATTAAAGAAGTTTCCTAAAGGTTAACCCTTTATCAATAAGAAATACATGATATGTTGACATAGTAATTTTGAATATCATCAAGGTATTCATGTTTGTCATTTACATCAATTTATATGTTTTCAATGTTTGAAGCTATACAATCTTATTTCGATACGAGTAGGTGCATTTCACAACACAGATCCTTAAGAGTATTCAATGTCCTCTTATAATTTATTTTTACTGAAATGCACTAGACCTACCCCTTGGCTGTCTTCAGCCTATAGAACTAGTCTCATGCTTGAAAACCAAAGAGAATTAGTTAGACCTATTCTAAACATGAATAGTTGTTTTCCAAGGCATTTGAAAGTTTATTTTATATTTAATAACGGATATGTTTAAAAATTCCTTCACACGTTATTGTTATCATTATCACCTAGGAAAATAGTCGAAAATTGAGTCTTCCTCACAATTATCATTAGTATAATAATAATAACAACAATAATAATAATAATAATAATAATAATAATAATAATAATAATAATAATAATAATAATACAACCCTAGTTGGATAAGAAGAATCTATGCCCAAGATTCCAACAGGTAAATAATATCCCAGCGAGGAAAGGAAATAAATAAACTATAAGAGAATTAATGAATATGAAATATCTTTTGATGAGTAACAACGTTAAAAGAGATCTTTCATACATAAACTAAGAATAGAGTCATGTCAGTATTTTCAACAGAAAAACATTTCTCGTAAATGTTGTTGATTACGATTTTATAGCTTTCCAAAAATGTTTATTGTTGTAACTAGAGATATACTGCTTGTGTACAAACAATGTCTAGTTTGAGGTGCTGCCGCCAGATTGTGCTTTCTCACAAGGGCAACCATCTTGATTGATCTACGAAGCGCGCGGATTGAATTATCGCTCGGTGAATCTTGTGAAATGTTTTCTTACAGATATCAAAACTATGCTTCCTGTAACAAACGATTTTCCTCTAAAAGAATTGTTCGCTTTCTGAGTTATCATCAATTCAATTCACTATATACAGTTTCTGTCAAAATGTATCATGTGTTTAGCCTATTGTCGTAATTTATAAGTACATTGACCATTAAAATGCTAATATATAGTTTATTGATTGCTTTATCGCCTTTCCTCACTAGGCTATTTTACTTAGTTAACCCCTTGTGGTTATAGCATCCTACTTCTCCAGCTTGGGTTGTAGCTGAGGAATTATACTAATAATGATAACATAATTTCGTGCGCACACCAGACTTTTCAATATGGCCGGCCGAAGTAACACTCTCCGCTAGGATACACCACTCTACGTAATATAGCTCAGTGGTTTCTATCGTTAGTTTTCATCTGTTTTTATTAATATCGTCAAGTCTACTGTATCTGTTAAAATTATTTTACCTTGCCAATTTTAATCCATCGTTTAATAATGATATCTTTCTTGTAATCCCAATAATAAACTCCAAGAATAGGCCTACCTTTTGCAAATTGTGACGACTTCATTGTCTGCAAGGTTTTGTTACTTTTTTTTTCATCATATACGAAACTATAATCGGTTCATCATAACGTACAGGAAATCATTTCTCAATTTTCTGTGTCACCTTCCATCTCTCTCTCTCTCTCTCTCTCTCTCTCTCTCTCTCTCTCTCTCTCTCTCTCTCTCTCTCTCTCTCAGGAACTACATCTACGTGTTCAATTCTAAGAAAGCAATAAAGAGTTTTTTTATTATTATTATTCTTTTTAAGCTTGAATAATACATTCGAAGGCATTAACTTGTTCGTAACGTTTCAGCTCACCCCTTTAGTCCTCCTATACTATGTTTCATGCAATATCTACTGAATTGTTTACTTACAATAGACACGGGGGTATAAATGTATAATTCAGAGTGTGTTCGAAGTGTATTTATCCATAAAATAAACATTATTTATTGATAATTTATTGTTAGTGCTTATATTGTTGTTTTCTAATGTATCCAGTTTTATTTTTCAAATAAAATTTCTGGAAAATCCACAATCCGATTTTATTCCCCTTTCAAGTGCAAAGGATATTATGTGTCGATAAGATACACAACTGAACAATGTTAGTTCAACGTTTCAACCATAGAATGTAAGAATCGCCCTACAGCTTCTTGCTAATAAGAACAAAGCTTTGGAAAATCTTTCTGTCCTATGCCAAAAAGGAAAAGAAATCTTGGCATAAAATTCGCCACGGAAGATTAAACAATACGAAATGTACTGCAATATATATGGCTGTAATCCCGCAGTGTTGCCTATGGATGATGAAGGTGTCCCCAGATCACATTGTCACCGAGTACTACATTCGCTCAGGTCAGCGTTCCTTCCAAGGTTCTCTCTGGTGACTTTTTATGGATTTTACGTAACGCACAGATCAGTGGCGAAAGTAAATGTAAAATTTGTGGCGGCCATCTTGAATTTCATTTGACGGATAGAGAGAGCCATTCCATGATGTTTTAAATATGTTTATTATTCTTTAATTGGTACATTTCACACTCAATTTATGGTTCTTTGTTAATCATACATAATTATTGGCAATGATGTGTCAAATCAGTTGATCCAGTTATCATCCATAGGTACTCGTTGGTCTATGGTACTCGCAAATACCAAATCCATGTCGTATAGGGGTAATTACCTAAGTAAATAATCAAATTACTATAATTTAAGTATAAATTAGATGCCCTTGCGTGGATCAAACACTTAAGAAAGAATACGCATGGGAAACTCAAATTAAAGTAGAAAATAGAAAACGAAATTTTATTCAGACCACCAAATTACAGTAGTGGGTAGAAATTTACCAGTACTGCTATTATATTTTACGTTCTTTAGAATATGGAATTAGGAATAAATGTCATTAAAAAGAATTGATTTAAAGTTATGTTATAGAATGTTGGAATTCGTCGAGAATTGACGGCCCAGATGATACATGATCCGAGCGGTGAGTCAAGGCCACCTGATCCTTACATATCTTGGGGTACGATGATACCATCTCGGGTACTCTATCATGCGGGCTTGAGTCAGACTTTTAACCAACCTTTCCACCAATTGGTTTATTATCTTATTAAGGATGGAGAAGTACCAGCCCAATGAGTCAAACTGGCTACTTCGGATATGGCTCCCCCAAAATGGCAGCCTACCATTTTAATTTGGTATGTCCCAGCAAATCATTCATATCTTGTGAAAAAAAAAGCTTGTTAGATAAAATTCCTTAATTTTGGAATATTTTTGTTTAAGGATTGATGCAGGTAAAATTTTTTATCTAATAATTCAATATATCGTAAAGCTTGCCAGAAAAAAAGGTGTTGAACAACGATCATGATAATTGCAAATACTACTGTTATTACTATTACTACTACTACTACTACCAGTACCGTGTAAATAAAACATACACATTTATACTTTGACGGTTGGATTTTAATTTTCAATCCTAGCAACGTCATAAAAGAAAGAAAAAAACACGTGGAAGTAACGTACAACGTTCATTTAAGAAGTTTCATATCAAGAATGATAACATATTTACATTGGATAAATAATTAATAAACAATATTGCATGGTGCTTTGCTAAACATCACCATGAAAGAAAATGAGATTTTATTTCCCTTTTCTAAATACCAATTAGTCTTGATTATCCTTGCCTTGGTCTTCCCAATTACAGAAAATAGGAAAAGATTATATAGACCTTAATAAGAATGATTTTTTTTTTTGTGATTTAGCATTAACACCCTGAAATAATTACCTAATAACCTTAGCCTTAAGTTTGTTTTTTTTTTTTTTTACACCAACGTCGAACATTCTGGTTTATATCTCCGGGTATAGCCATAGTGATCGCTACAGTGCTACGCATTCTCATTTCAGAGGGTAGATGTGTCACCATGTTTGGCCACCCGGTACCCTAGGTCTAAACCAAGGCCAATACAAACTGCCACTCTTGGCCTCGGGTCCACCGTTCCCTTGAACTGTATGATTACAGAAGTCTTCCTGGTGTACAGTGAGAGTTGTCAGTATTGATGGCCTTCAAGTCAAACTAGATTGTAAAGTTGTTTTAAGATGTCGCGTATCTTTAGTTTTTAATATATCTTCCTCTATTAATATATATGTATATATATATATATATATATATATATATATATATATATATATATATATATATATATATATATATATATATATATATACATGAACATGTGTGTGCGTTTGTTGTCATTTGCTTAGGTCTAGCAATGTGTATTCATTGCGTCATACCTCTCATGCTTGTATGCTAATGATTATGACATTGAAACTAATGATATGTGCAACTCATCACATATTATCGGAAACTGTTACGAAGCCTATTGCAAAAGGCAACCTTTAAACTGAGATAAGGTTCAACAATATCTGTCACGTGGAAAAAAAATGTAGTTGGTAAACACTCAAGATATTTTCAGAATTATGATGTCAGGACGGTCTTTTCAAACTCATGAATGTTAGTAAGTGTTGATACGAAATATGCGATAGGCAAATTAATCAGAAAGCGTAAATAAGATAGAATTACACACACACACACATCAGCAGATCTATTACTCCATGGAAGTCATTAAATGCATTTAACACACACACTCTCTCTCTCTCTCTCTCTCTCTCTCTCTCTCTCTCTCTCTCTCTCTCTCTCTCTCTCTCTCTCTCTCTCTCTCTCTCTCTCTCTCTCTCTCTCTCTCTCTCTCTCTCTGGGAATATATTGAATTACAAGGTCTATTAGTTATGATTCTATACTAACAAATATAATGGGCCAGTTCGAATCTCTGGCGAAAATGGAGTAGCACGAACACGTCATCATGAACCCAGTTTTTATACCGTTATTTAAAATTTAAAAATAGACGAAGAAGTAAGTCTACAACGTAAAATCGGTTTTTATCGAGCATTCGTCTACTTTGCCTTTTTATGCATAATCATTAGGTCTATAATAAAATCATTCTTTTATAAACATAAAACATCCCCTGATATGAAATCAAATTAACAATGCACTTTCTCATTTTAAAACCTTTGTCAGGGTATCGAAGAAAACAACGACTTATTTCTTGTTTAAGGTCATGTATAATGTTAACATTCCATTTGCCAATGATGTTATCCAATGTATCTTATCAATTTTATCTATATTTCTTTACGTCAGTTAGCTAGTTACCCATATCACACATGAGGTAATAATGGAAAATAGAAAATGTATTCAAGAATTGCCAAGGCATGTGCTTCATAAACACTTATTTGTAAACGGTATTCCCAAACTAAATTACTTTTATATAGTAAAACAATCACATCAACCACGTAACAATTGTAAATCCCTAATGAATACGAACGCTGTCATAAGGTTATATTCAAAATACCGTATTAAAATCGGGTCACACAATCAGCATTTGCGGCCTTTACATTAGTTTATGTAATTCAAAACATTGAATCTCATCAAATTCGACATTTTGTTTTTTCTATCTCATATAATCTATACATTTTGGCGAGATCCAATGCACATTTTTATCCTACAGTATGAGATGTTTGTCAAGTATATCATACTTACGTCGTCGTGAGTAGCATTTCAAATCTAAGGGTTACAATATAGAATAAGTTAGCCATCCAAGCTAGCAGCACATCTGAGGAAATAGACCTATAATTTCTTTACCTCTATGACTTGCGTAAGCATTACAGTTCAGATGTTTTATTTTAGTTGGCGATTTTTTTCTCTTATTATAGCATTTTAAAACCAAAATTTCCACATTCTAGATATAGATTTTCATTAAAATGGAGACATATCAAGGTCAAAACTTATTAAAGTCTGAGATTTTTACCACCAAAGCCTCTTAAAACTTAAATGTTCACAATAATTATAAAATTTTAAACATCCATGCGTGTTAAAATGGAAAACGGGCAGAGCAATAACTTGTCTAAATTTAAGATTTTTTTCTATTACAACGCTTTAAAACTTAATATTCTACATTTTGAGCATCAATATTTACAAAAATTGAAAATTAGGAAGACCAAAACGAAGAAAATTAGAATGTCATATACAAGAAAACACAATAGTTTCCCGTTAAAATCTATTAGCAATAATCATATGTTGTCGTTTTCTGTGAAGAGAGAAGAAGAAGAAGAAGACCCCGAAGACGAGAGAGAACACCGCCATTGCTGACGATAGTAGCTTCTTATCAGTGAGCCTTTGTCAAACTGTTCCATCATATCCTCTACAGAATGTCCGACAAGAAAGGTCTGTATCTAGCAGTTTTGTAGCCCATAATCTTGTGAATTGTTTAAATAATACGGAGAGGAAGCTTATTGACGACTGGTAATAAATGTAAAAGCTGTGGAAGCATTTTGGTCTTCCATCGTCTTGTTACATTTATTTTACCGTATTATTTATCTTCGTGGTCCTTCTGTGTATCGTTTATTGTATATTTGCGTATGTAATTTGAGAGTCAAAAGTCCCCAGGTGCTGTATTGAGACACTTGTCAAAAGGATCGATACAATTAAGGATAAAATGCCATTTTCTTCCCAGTGCGCAAAAGATAAATTTTGCGGATTTTTTGATTATTTTCATTTCTGGATTTTCAAAACGGACGGGCAGGTGGTATTTTCTTATGGAAATCGGATTTCCTAGTGGATTTTGGGGATTTATTCGTTGCCCAAACAGGATTTAACTGGAATGGAGATTTGAATGAATTCGACGTTTTAATAAATGAGGAACATCAAATGGAAGATGAAATTTCCATTTTGTTTTCCAAGTTTTTCGATTTCGATTTTGAAATTTCACCATAAATCATGATTAAAATAGGTTTCGAATATAATTGAAAGGGAGATTTGAATTGATTCGAAATTTTGATAAATGAGGAACTTACAAAATGAAGGTGGAATTTCCATTTTGTTTCCAATCTCCACTTTCGATTTTATGATATTGAAAATTCGCAATTATATTATTAAGATTTTCAGGTAATTACGATCTTATCCTTTCAATTCTTGATTGTTTTTGATGCCGTAATTTTTTTCTTTATTTCGAAACATTTCTCCTCCTTTGGTTATAATGGCCACCCAACGAAATCTTGCATAATGCTAAGGCCTGTGGTCACCCTGGAGCCTAGGTTTGCTCTGCAACTTAGGGTAGTGTTATCTGTTGGGGAAAATTAAATAGTCTGCCTTTGTTTCCAAGCCTAGGGTTCGTCCAGACCCTGTAGCCTTGTATAGCACCTTGATGCCATGGAATCCAAAAATTTAAAATACAGTTGCCCAAATAACAGAATTATATATATATTTTTTAAATTAGGAAACCACCTTAAAATCTTTTGAAAATTGAAATTAAGGTTGTAGCCTATTTTGCATTTTTTTTATTAGGCCTCTGGTATGCTTTGCCTATTCGGTTAAAGTCATCTGCTTGCAATAATTTTATCTAGATGGTACAGGTTGTGTGCTGGCTCATCTATATTGAAGCTATTTTACCTAATATTTGGAAAAAAAACCAAAACCAACAAAGATAGAGTAAGATGTGCAGACAATCTTATTAGTTTATCTAGGGCAGCACATCTTATCGTATGAGAATTTGTTGGCCAAAGCCTTCAGCTGAGGGTATTTGAAAGTTAAACTGGGGTTACTTTAGTAGGCTATACCTGAAAATGATGCAAGATATTCACAATTGTAGGTATACTGTAGTTTGTTCTGCAGCTACATGTAAGTCTGGGGGTACACGTATCTAAGTTTAGGGCCGATGAGACGTGACTTCTTTTAATCTATATTACAGTTACAGATGCTATTATGCACCTGTATGCAGCCTATTAAGTAAGACTTTGTCTATCCTACATTTAAGCAATGTACTATACCAAGTGAGCAGATTATTTATCTGTATTTATCAATGAAGAATCCAGAAAGAACTTCGCTGAATATCGAGGAATATCTCTGGGACAACTTAACATTTGGCTGTATTTTTATCAGTTTATAAATGCCTTTAATACTTAAGTAACACCTAGAAATTTTTAACAATTATGTGAATTGGCATATGTTTGTTAAACCTGGGTAGAGCACCAGCCACCCTTTTGAGATATTACCGCTAGTGAGTTATGTAGTTCTTTGACTGGCCAGACAGTACTACAATGGATTCTTCTCTCTGGTTACGGTTCATTATTCTTTTGCCTACACATATACTGTACCGAATAGTCTGGCCTTTTCTTTACATATTCTCCTCTGTCCTCACACCTGACCACACTGAGATTACCAAATGATTTTTCTTCACCCAAGGGGTTACTGCACTAGAATTGTTCAGTGGCCACATTCCTCTTGGTAAGGTTAGAAGAGAGACTTTAGCTATGGTAAGCAGCTCTTCTAGGAGGACACTCCAAAATCAAACCATTGTCCTTTAGTCTTGTGCAGTTCCATAGCTTCTACCATGGTCTTCTGCTGTCTTGGGTTAGAGTTCTCTTGCTTGAGGGTACACTTCTATCTTATTTCTCTTCCTCTTGTTTTGTGAAAGTTTTCATAGTTTGTATAGGGATATTTATTTTAATTTCCCGTTGTTCCCTGGGCTTGTAGCATCCTGCTTTTCCAGCTGGGGTTGTAGCTTGGCAAGTAATAATAATGTACTTTGACATCAAAGTTTAGGTGTCTTGACTTCAAAATTTAACCAAATCAGTCTGATTTGACAGAGTTGAATATGGTGTTGACCAGGTTGATTGCAGGTTAAATTATTACAGTATATCAAACTTGGACAGCCATAGGTAACACATCACACCCAAGGGCCACCCAATTGTACATCTTGCCATTTTATAAAAAAAAAAATCTTAGTTCTGCCAAATTTACATTAAAAGCACCATTGAAGGTTTTGCCATGTACAGACAACTCTTTCATCCAGTACTAAGAAAAATTGAATGAATTAAGGAGGGCATTGTGAGGGAAAAACCAGTAGCACTTTTTGCATTCCTCACTTTTAAGTTTGTCTCACGAAGAGTCACAATGGCATGCCATAATTCTCTCTTGAGAGTCACGCCTTGCATTACAATAGCCTTGTGTAACTCCCATTCATGCCGAAGTGCAAGACCTCTATGTTCGGTTATGGGACCATCATAAGCTCTTGTTTTCTTAGATTTTTCCCAACTCAAAATCAGATCTTACATTTTCAGCCAAAATTTATGGTCACTTGTTTGTCTTCTCACATTCTCTGCACATTCATAATGCTCAATGATAATTTTATCCCTCCTGTTTTGTAAACTTTCTTCCATTTAATCATCACATTCATATTTTGTATATTTTCTTCCATTCCTCCTTCCACTTCTTTGTTGAGCCTTCTATGTAAAAAGTAGTCTCTGGAAACATACAAATTCGTTACTATGCACTTGACTCTTGTTTTACATGGTTCATCCAAACTTCTATATGAATGATAATGAACCAAACTTCTATATGAATGATATGTTCTCCAACACTTCCAATCCAATTCTTCAGGATGCTTCCATGGTATTTGTGACTCCAACTCCAAACCAAGACATATACAGTAGTACTGTTTCCATTTACGGGGTTAATACCCAAATACACCAGCGGTTCTTGGCATTTATACAACAGAATGGTGTGCTTTCACATTACAGTATTTAGTCTTCCATCGTGTAGCGGCCGTTCAAACTTTTCTCCCATAGGCTTATTGCTAATTCATCTTTGCTTTGCAATCACTTATTTTAGAACTTTCTCTCCTATCTCTTAGCTTGTAAACTTCTCATTAAATGTATCTTGCCAAAATTCCTTGTTGTTCCTGCCTTGCTAGGGTTTCCTTTTCTGTATAGTGATGACCTATGTAAGTGTAAAGCGCTTTTACGTGTAAGCGTAAAGCGGTTTTAGGTGTAGCCTAAGCGTAAAGCCGTTTTCGTTGTAAGCGTACCACGCTTTTAGGTGTAAGCGTACAGCGTTTTTAGGTGTACGCATACAGCGCTTTTAGGTGTTAGCATACAGCGCTTTTAGGTGTTAGCGTACAGCGCTTTTAGGTGTAAGCGTACAGCGCTTTTAGTTGTAAGCGTACAGCGCTTTTAGGTGTAAGCGTGCAGCACTTTTAGGTGTAAGCATACAGTGCTTTAGGTGTAAGCGTACAACGCTTTTAAAGTGTAAGCGTACAGCGCTTTTAGGTGTAAGCGTAAAGCGCCTTTAAAGTGTAAGCGTACAGCGCTTTCAAGTGTAAGCGTAAAGCGCCTTCAAGTGTAAGCGTAAAGCGCCTTCAAGGTGTAAGCGTAAAGCGCCTTCAAGTGTAAGCGTAAAGCGCCTTCGAGTATAAGCGTAAAGCGCTTTTAGGTGTAAGCGTACAGCGCTTTTCAAGTGTAAGTGTACAGCGCTTTTAGGTGTAAGCGTACAGCGATTTTAGGTGTAAGCATACAGCGCTTTTAGGTGTAAGTGTACAGCGCTTTCAAGTCTAAGCGTAAAACGCTTTCAAGTCTAAGCGTAAAGCGCCTTCAAGTCTAATCGTAAAGCGCCTTCAAATGTAAACGTAAAGTGCCTTCAAGTGTAAGCGTAAAGCGCCTTCAAGTGTAAGTGTAAAGCGCCTTCAAGTGTAAGCGTAAAGCGCCTTCAAGTGTAAGCGTAAAGCGCCTTCAAGTGTAAGCGTAAAGCGCTCTTCTAAGTCTAGCTGGTCATTCTCCTCTTGTCTGAGGAGTTCAGACCAGGCTATGGTTATTGGTTTACTGATTTTTTTGGGGGGAGGGAGATAACTAGCAAGGTGTCCTCTTGAATTTATTAAAGTGCCAGCTGGCTACGTATGTAATGGCAAGAAGTCTTGTAAGGAAGAGTTTGGCCTGCATATTTGGTGTACTGATTTTCATTGCATGGTAGACTGTTGCGAGGAGTTTAATGATTCGTCATAGCCGAAAGTGGCAGCTATTTAACCTAAATAGAATTGAGAAATAGAGATAGGGTTGTTAAACATAGATAGAGGGTACATAATGCCTCTTATACTGCAGAAGGATCTTGTGGTCATTTCATCGGGGTTAGGGAAAAGTAGCGAGTTAGTCTAAGTTCATTTGACCTTCCCTGATATTAATGTGTTTTATGTGCCCTTTTTAGCAAAAGAAGACAATTGCATGGTTAGCCAGAGAAGAACAGATTCTGGCATTTGCTATATGATAGTGTCAGTACTGAACTACTGAGTTTGGCTTACATAATTTCACCAGCCAACTTGTTATCATAGTCAGTGACAAGGCTGTGTTCATGCTAGGCATCCATTTAAGAACCTTGAACACTAGTTGACCCCTAAGACTGAGGCCAAGGCCGCACATGACACGTTTCCCATAAGTCCTGGACTCCGAACTGGAAGATCCAGGTTGTATCCTTTACGGATGTCCCTTGTTGATTACGTATATAGTATTGGATAAAATCTTGAGCCCTTTTGATACCTGTATTGATGCAGTACACAATTTTTCAGTGATATGAAATAAAACGCAATCAAACAATATATACCGTGCAGTGCCTTTTCAAATGGTTCATTCATATTTCAACTTCGAAATTAGGAAACATGCATATGTTCTGTAATACGCTACTGTATTTTCCTTTCTGTTGTCCATTGTCTGTAATAGCGACAGATATTTCTCCAAAAGGATATAAGCGTTCTTGTCTTGCATTCCCACATTTTTTGACTTTATATCTTTATTCAAATAAAATTTTCAACTCCTCTAATTCCTTTTCAATTGACCTAGCTACCACCCTGAAAACTTTAAGAGTTGGTTTTGCTCAACTCCAACAACCTTATCTTGCATCAAACTTCCAGCCTTGGATAACCCCTATCATCCACCGTACTTGGAAACATTTTCTCATTTAGACCACGATCAGGATACACCGAGTATCTTTAAACTAGAACTTAATTCCAAATTCTATCCATCTTAGAAATCCATTTTGGCTCATTGTTTGCGGTCTTGGAGAATTTTCTACTTTGCATGTATCCATACTCAACCCGACTCATTTGCTTTGTGGTTCAAAGTTTTACTTCTTCTGAAAACCCAACTTCCTCAAACTACGTAAATGCTTCACTCGCTGACCACGTACCGTACTCTTCAATAGATACGCTTATCACCAAAATACTTATCATTCCAAAACTCCAAACCATTTTTTGAAAACTTACTCAATACAACATTCTTGCCATGCGGGAAGGCATCAAGCTCATAAGTAAGCTAAATGTAAAAATTTTTGATACAGCATTTTTGCAGTTGAAAACAATGGCGTCTACTTACTTATGATATTTGTAACTGGTAGTAACTGGACACCAGATTCAACTAGTTCACTTATCGTATAGTGCATTTTATAAACTCGCATTGACTTTCATTCAGTTTTCTTTACAGTAATCTCAAATCAAATGTAAACTTCGGTTCAGCCTTCTCACAAGTACAATTAGATTATTTTGTATATGCTTGCTCGGCTTATATTAGAACTGACAGGATTTTTTTTATTTATTGTATTGAGATACCAACAGTCAAGACTTCCTTAAAGATTTGGCAACATGGATATATATACCAAAATCCTCATCTCCCTGACAAAAGGGCTTCCTCTCCAATGGCATATTCTGTAGGCTTTTCTTTTCAAAATCTCTCAAATTATCATTAATTCTTTTGTCACACCCATTATTAAATCCTGGCACACAATTGTACCCCCCTGCATGTAATTCTTATACATTACATCATCATTTGCAAATTGGTCTCTTACATTTAAAACTTGCCCTCCATTTAGAACAATGAATTCACTTCGTGGAATTTTTTTTTTTTTTTTTTTTTTTTTTTTTTTTTTACCCACACTTTGATTCACTCCTTACATTCCCTTTCCTTTATGTCACATTTTCCTATACTGGATATAATCATTATCATCATAAGCTAAGCTATAACCCTGGTTGGAAAAGCAAGATGCTATAAGCCCAAGGGCTCCAACAGGAAAAAATTGTCCAGTAAGGAAAGGAAACAAGGAAAGAAACAAACTACTAAAAGAAATAATGAACAATTAAAGGTTTAAAGGCCTCTCATAAATGGGAGAAGCAAGGGACGGGGACATTTCCCCATCGAGCAGGACAATGCCCTAAAGACTGACCATATATACATATGATCAGTGCCGAAGCCCCATCTCCACCTAAGCTAGGACCAAGGAGGGCCAGGCAATGGCTGCTGATGACTCAGCAGATAGACTTACATGCTTTCCCAAACCCCCCATCTTTAGCTCATAAGGGTGGTAAGGTTGCAGCGATCAAAGAAACTAACGAGTTTGAGCGGGACTCGAACCCCAGTCTGACGTTCACCAGTTATGAACGTTAACACATTGGCCACCACAATTGAAATAAAATATTTCGAGAACAGTAACACTGGGGGTATTATCTCAAGAGGTGTCCTGCCATACTACAAGTTGAGCATCCTGAAAAAGGGACTGTTGATCATAATTCCCACGTAATAGGTTAACTGCATTACGCATACATTTTGCACCAAAATATTGCCATCACCAAAATAGGCAGCCAGCAACCACCACAATATCACACCTGAAACATGTATCATTCTGTCCATTTCACCCTCCACTTCTCAGGTGGTTAGCACTTTTGTTTATCTTCACCTGAATCTTCTAGTACTGTACAGCATACACTATTATTTTGTTCTTGCTGTCTTTTAAATCCTTTAAATCCAAATACATTGCTATAACATTATGGTTACATATTAGTGTCTCACTAAATGATTTATTCTCTGGTACTTTTTTCTTGCTTTCCCATATACATTTACATTCACATTCGTATCGGATTCATGATCCTCTACTATCTTAAAACATCATCCCATTGTAATCACATATTGATTCATCCAATGAATTTTCAATCATTGCTTTAGATATACAATATACTTGGCTACATATTCTGGAATAGGGACAAGGAACTTTTCCAACAGATCCTTGGTCACATTTATATCCTCATCCTCAAACTTTCTCATAGCCAATCTCTCCTGTCAATGAATAACACTTCTAAAGGTTCATTCTTTCTCATCTGAGCTTCCTCAAATTCATTAATTTTTTTGTTTTGCAACAGTTTTTATACTTTCTCATTCACTCACACACTTATAATTGTCTAATAAAATAGGCCCAACTTATCTTCTTGAAAAGCTTCCAATCTCTTGTATCCAAATTTATTTGAGCAAAAAGTTTCATATGCCCAATAAAGATCCACTGTTTCCCTCCCTCCAATCAGTCAAAATCTGGCGAGCTTTATTCCCGTATCATTTATTTCGAGCTCAGGCTTGTTCATTGGGTCAGATGATTCATTATTACTCATTCTCTTGTTCTCAGTTCGATGAATATACTTAGCTTATCTACATTTAGTCTTTGCTTTCATCTCACTTTGACCTTTCCCAACTACTGTATTGCTGTCATCCCTTCTCTCCTATTCATCCTTTTTTGCCCCTTTGTCTTTCTTTCTAAATCTTCCTTCCATTATCCTTTTATCCAATCTATCCACAACTACTTCTTAGCTGTTTAGCATTCTTTTCCATTCCACTTACAAGAATTCTCTATCTTCCATTCTTTCCTCTTCAAACTTTGATACTATCCATATGCCAAACATTAGAATGGGTATTGCTTACAAGTTACTCTTCCCCTTCTCACATGTGTGACTAGGATGCTTACTATTTTGAATAGAAATGCATATACTAATTGAGTGATTCCACTTATATCTAAACCAAGTTTGTATCTGCATATAAATAAATTGCAAACCTTAAGTGATCTCTGTTTTCACTAGAATACAAACGTTGCAAAAGTTTAGTTTATTCTAAGGATATCTAAAGCTTTGACAGTTATGTTTGTCATATATGCTGTGATGTAACCTGTGTAACCTTAATTAGGCACGATTTAAATAAAAAGAAAAGAAAAAGTGTTAAAATTTTTTTTTTGAGTTTGGCTAAAGTAGAGGTATGTATGTTAAGAAACAACCCAATTTTACATATTTTATCTGCTTGAGAATTTTGTCAGTCTAACAATTTGAGAAAATTTTACTATTGTCACCTCCTCCTTACTTTGGTTTTAATTTTTTCCCTTTTGGGCAATTCCAGATTACAGCATTTCTCCAAGCCTTTCCCGGCAGTTAGGTGAGAATGACCGTGATTTTGTTTGCATTTTGTTTTCCCTTTTCCCCTGGATTATAGCAAGGATAACAATCTCACACCTCCAGCCTTTGTGTAGTGTACATATTGTACTGTGTTTTGTTATGAGTATGGAAAACTTGGTATGTATTCAGTTTAGTTTTTGTTTTTTCCTATTTAGGTTGAAAGGATCATACTAATTGATGTGCTAAGTAGCTGCTGGTAGCACTATAGATAATTAGGCGTATTGGTCTTGCTTTTAATGGAATGATATTTAGTTTGATGGTAATATTGGCACCATGTTATTCCCTTGAGCATTGAGATATGTGCATCATACTGCATTCCCATATAGAGACATTCCTAAATCTTGAGGACAGAAAGTGTCTAGCTGTAACTGAATGAGATAGCAGTTTATGAATCTGCAGACTGATAGTATAAACTGTAGTGCCTACTGTGTAGCCGTCAAGATTCAGTGGGACACTTGGTATCTTTCAAGACGGCTGATGTTATGTCCTGACATTCCTCTCGAGTGAACAATGTTGTATGCAAGTTCAATTAATCTTCATACATTTACAGACATTTTTCTAGTATCACATGGGGGAAAGAGTCAGGTTTGACTACTGTACTTGCTTTTGCATTTTCTTGAATATGATTCCTGTCGTGCATTCTGATTGCTACCTTGAATTTTTTAGTCTATTCTATTAGTACAATCAGATTTTCTTTACCATTTTTGTGTATTTCATTGGTTTTTAGGTCACCATTTTTTGGTTGGTTAATAGTTAGTTTATTAATTGCCTTGATATTTTTCTAAACCTCTTATGTGGCTTATCAAAAATACTCTTGTTTTCACCCCACCCCCCACTTTTTATTGCTTATATTGCTGTCGATTGATATATTTATGGAGTTTTAACTCTACATTTTTCTTCTTCCATTCTCACCTTTTTTTTGTTTGCATATTTGCTTCTATGAGGATTAGTGTTGCATTATCTCTCCCCTTTTTATGTAAGTTCTTTCACTTTTTAGATTTTTTTCATATTATTATTACACATTACTGTCATTATTATAAGAAAATTTTTATATTCTATTTTGCTGTAATATTTTGATCACTTCTAAAATTTTATTATGCATGTCTGGACCCACATTCTGACTCACAGTACAGTACAGTATATGGTGTAGAAAATGACAATTACAAGGAGCAGTTAGTTAGATAAATTTTTTTATACTATTCCCTTGCGGAATAGGGGATTTCTGCCTTATTCGGTATCCTGAATCATTTGATCAATATTTATATAGATGTGTGACCTAATTTAGGAAATTTCATTAACTCATTATTATAGCTTATGGTCAAGCTTGCGTAATTTTACCCTGCCATACCCATCTTAGTCTCATTACCTTAAAATCATTAAGTACAGTACCTTTGTTGTCTTGAAATTGTTTACGTTGGCTTCTTGTTTTAGATGTTTAGATGGGTTACAAGCAATCTCCATTTTCTTTTGTACTTAGCACTTCCTGTCTGGTCTCCGATCAGGTCCAGCTTCTGAAAACCATTTATTCCTACTGAAAAAAGTTTCTGGTAAACATGTAAACAGTGTCCTTTTAACAGCTATGTAAATAAGAACATCCTTTATTGCTGGAACTGAAGTTTCTGAGGTTATAAATACTTCTCTTGTGGTTATTCCTCTTTTAGTGGATTAGGATATGGCCAGTCCCTTATGCAGAACATGACTGCACCTACAGTTATTAACCTGTTTATAGGGGGAAGTTTCGTACTGTTTTGAGAAGTAATCTGTAAAAAGGACTGGACTAACAAAGAAGTTTATTCTGCTAAGGAAATCTTTCCCAAACTTTGTATGACAGATTTCCTTTGTAAGCTCTTGAATAATAATGAAATACTTGTTCAACAGTTTGATACCAGGGCTGTAGTACTGTATTTGAAGTAAGTTGTTGGTCATGTATGAAAAAACTGTTAAAAATAGTTTGTGGCAGTCATAACTTCTATTTCTGTTTGATCTACCAGAATCCAAACATGGATAACTCTATCTTTGAATGTCTTTTTACCATTATGGCTAAGGCACAAGATGATGATAGAAAGAGGTCTTGTATTTGTTGGTGGTTTCAATGCTCACCATAGGGAGGGGTAAATTCTGTTTCTCCTACTGATCACCATGGCTTAAGAGATTTGGACTTTGCATGTGAATCAGGCTGTGGGGAAATCTGAAGTTAAGGTACTCATAGGTCTGGTAAGTGCTTGAACCTCTTATACACTTACTCCCCTAGCGTTTTAAAAGGTAAGGTTGCTTCTCCAGTTAGGACATCTGATCTCACCTTAATTTCATTTGTGGTGAAGACTGAGCAGCCTGTCTCTGATGTATCGTACTCGTGTAAAATTTATATAAAATCTCAAGCAGACTTAAATGGCATATTGAGTGATATTTTGGGCTTGAATTTGTCACAATTGTATAATAGTGTTGATCCTTTGAATGAGAATATATTCAACATTATTGATAGGCGTATCCCTTCTAGTGTGCTAAGGTACCAAGTGAAAGTCAAACCATGGTTCAATAATGATTGTAGACATGCTTCTTGGTGAAGTAGGAGGCCTATCATCTTTGGAAGGGTAACAGATCAGATTTGACTTTGAATAACTATACTCAGCTTTGAGCTTTTCCTCAGAGATTTTAAGCTTTAACTGAAGAGGAATACAATTTAACCATTAAAGAAACCCTTTCTGGTACAACCCAGGAACATAATTGGTGAGCTATCCTTAAATCTGCACACTCTTGTGTAGATGCAACAGTTCCCCCTTTACTTAAACCTGATGGCTCACTTAGGGCTGATTCACACCTGACACTCATGCTCACGCTCACGCCCAAGTCACGGTCAAGCTCTCACTCAGCTCATTTTACTGGTGTGTTCACATATGCCGCTCAAGCTCTCCCGAGCTCAGTTTTTTTGTGTTGTCATTGGTGAACCATGTGTGATTTTCCGGCTCTAGAATTAGCGGGTATAGCTCTCGCTCAAGTTTGAGCACGTTCAAAATACCTTTTGCTTTGATCGTGAGCTTGACTGTGACCGTGACTGGAGTTGAGCGAAAATGATTGACTGAATGGTTTGAATACTCTTCCTGTTTATCATTAAAGAATATTTGAGCGCGATCAATTGCGTGCACGTGAGTGTGAGTGTCAGGTGTGAATCAGCCCTTACTGTCTAAAGGAAAAAGCAACTCTTTTGGCTGATGTATTTGACAGTAAGCAGAGTAATGAGAAACTTTATCTTCTTCATTCCTGTTTTCCTGAGGCTAAACTAAGTAGTTTAGCTTTTTGATCTCGTGAAATTAAAGCTCTTGATGGACCTTGATGCTTTTAAAGGCATAGACCCAGATGGTATTTTTCCTTTTTTTTTTTTTTTTTTTAAATTATTTTTTTTTAAGAAAACAGCAGATTTCTTAGCTCCAAAGTTATATGATATTTTGTGCAAGTAAGCAAGAAGAGGAGGTTTTATTATTATTAGTTAAACTACAGCTTTAGTTGGAAAAGCAGGGTGCTAAAGGCTCAAGGGCTCCAACATGGGAAGATAGTCCAGTTAGGTAAGGAAACAATCTACAAGAAAAGTAATAAACATTTAAAACAAAAACATTTTAAGATCAGTATCAACAGTAAAATAGAACTATCATATGTAGACTATAGAAACTTAAAAAAAAAAAAAGCAAAGGAAGAGAAATAAGATAGAAAAGTGTGAGTGTACCCTCACACAAGAGAACTCTACTCCAAGATAGTGGAAGACTGTGGTACAGAAGCTATAGCATTACCCAAGACTCAAGAACAATGGTTTTGTTTTTGGAGTGTCGTTCTAGAAGAGCTGCTTACTAAAGCTAAGGAGTCTCTTCTGCCCCCTAACAAGAGGAAAGTAGCCACTGGCCAATTACAATGCAGAAGTTAACCCTTCAGCAAAGAAGAATTATTTGGTAATCTCAGTATTGTCATGTTTATGAGGACATGAGAAAATGGAAAGAATAGGCCAGACTACTGTATTTTGTGTATATGTAGGTGAGGAAAAAATTAACTGTAACTAGAGAAAGGTATCCAAGTAGTACTGTCTGGCCAGTCAAAGGACCCAGTAACACTAGTGGTAGTATGGTAATATCTCAACAGATGGCTGGTGCTCTGGCTAACCTACTACTGTACCTAGCACATGTTGGAGAATTGTTGATGTTACTCGACTATATGAATGTGTTTGTGGCAGCTCAATTTCCATAACTCCCATATTATCTAAAGTCTTTAAGCAAAATGCTAAATAGGTTTGCTGAAGGTAATCATCTGTTCCCTAGTTTGCAATTAGGCTTTCGTAAAGGCCCTGGACCATGTGATGTCGTCCTTATTATCTCCAATGTTGTACAGAAATCTCCTAATTGTGGTCAGGAAGTTCATATGATTGGCCTTGATTTTATTGCTGCCTTTCATAGTGTTAATCGTGAGACCCTTGTTTTTAAACTCAAACAGTTGGGAGTGGGTGGGTCTTTTCTTAGCATCTTTATTGAATTTTCAAGTACAGTAATAGATTGTAAAGAGTTGTTGCTGATGGACACCATAGTGAGTATAGGAATGTGATACTGTATCTGGTGTTACTTAAGTTAGTGTTCTTGGCCCATTACTTTTCATACTATAAACTCATGACATATGGTTTGACCTAGCAAACAAGCTTGTTGCATATGCAGACGATGCCACTGTCTTTGCATCAATTTCATCACCTGAATGTAATTCTTGGGTTGTCTTAATAGTGATCTAGCTAAAATTAGTGCATTGTGCAAATATATGGGATATGAAGTTGAATCCTAACAGAACTCAAAGTATGATTGTAAGTAGGTCAAGTACAGTAGCTCTTCAACATCCGGATCTCGGTATTGAAAATGATTTCGTCTTTGTATGACGACAACAAGTTTACTTTTGAGAAACTCATTAGGTCTTTGCCTTCTTCTCTTGCACAAAAAATTGGCTTAAAGTCTTGTAAAATTTTCGGTGATCAATCTATTCTGAAGAAAGGTTTTGATTCTTTCATTCTGCTTTGTTTCGAATATTGTTCTCCTGTATGGTATTCAACTGCTGATTCTCATCTTTTTGGACTGGAACTTATGGTCTATTAAATTTCTTATTCCTGATCTAGATATTAATCTCTGGCACCGTCGTTCAATTAGTTCGTTATGCGTGTTGCATAAGATTTTTCATAATTCTGACCATCATTTACATTCAGGTCTCCCCGGACAGTACCATCCTGTTCGTAATACAAGGTATGCAGTTAATTCTAATACTGTAGTCAAGCCTTCTTCATCCTGAGGCTCAATATTACACAGTACCTCAGAAGTTTTATTCAAACTGTGACCAAGTTGAGGAATGATCATCTTAATCGGGTACAGTAGTTGAATTGGAAGAACTTTAAAAGTTTAAAGTTGCAGCAAATGTTTTTATATTGAACTGGCTCACATAAGTTTTTATAGTTTATATATGAAAGATCGGTTTTAATGTTACTGTTCTCGAAATATTTTGATTGTTCGTTACTTCTCATATAGTTTGTTTATTTTCTTATTTCCTTCCCTCACTTAGCTATTTTTCCCAGATGGAGCCCTTGTGCTTAAAGCATCCCGCTTTTCCAACTAGGGTTATAGCTTAGCGAGTAATAATAATAATCTAGGACTTTCGGGGGGATTGATGGCATGAGTTTAAGTTAAGGAACTGTGGTTTGTATAATTAGGAAAAATGCAAATTACTTTACTTTTAAAATTAGTGATTTGTTCCTACACAAATACAAATTTTCATACTTTACTATTAGACTCATCTTTAGGTGAGAGGACGTTTCTTTCACTAAACTGGCCGACTAAAATCCTGGTATTGTTGATCTTCTACCTGATATGGTGCAGAGAATAGTATCCTTTACACCTCTCTAACCAGGTCAGATGTACCATCAAATTCATGGCCAAAGCAACCCAGGCTGTTGCAAAAAAAAACTTTCCTTAGACTATAGTCCATTTCTTTTAGCGATGCATATTTGGACCGATTCGCGACGGTGCCCTTTTAGCTCGGAAAAGTTTCCTGATCACTGATTGGTTAGAATTATCTTGTCCAACCAATCAGCGATCCGGAAACTTTTCCGAGCTAAAAGGGCACCGCTGCGAGTCGGTGCAAATATGCATCGCTAAAAGAAATAGACTATAGTGAGTCTGTCAATCAAGGCATGAACAATTTGATTGGTTTGCCTGAATATATCCTTCCTCCCGTCCCTAAGGAAGATGTGGAATAGAGAAGCTGCTAGCTAGAAGTGATGCTAACCTGTGTCTACATCTGTCCAACTATACATTATTCCAATAGCTATATCCTAAGGGCAGAGAAGGAGAGGAAAATGTGCCAGACATACTTGCTCTTGACGTAGAATTATGTTGTACAGTAGTTGCTATCTTAGACTTGAGACTCTTGGTGCTGTAAAGAAACTAGTTTCACTACTGCATAACCCTTGCTGAGGAACAATATTAAGCCTAAGCGAAAATGTGTTTGACAACCTGTAAGTGGTCTGGCGCTTCCATAATCCAGTGTCTAAAACTTGAACCACAGGGATGATTCTTGAAGTAGAGAGTAGCACCAACTCCTCTGATCTCATGGGTGTGCAGCTTAACTTGTTCTGATGCTCCTGGGGATTGAGGGCATAATGTTCTGTTAATCACAATTATATAAAAGTGTTGAACCTGTTGTTCTCTTACATAGGAATGTGATCAACATAACTGACAGCCATAGCTGCTCTCGTGTGCTAAAATACCGAGTGAAAGACAAACCCTGGTTCAGTAATGATTGTAGACCTGATTATTTGGTGAAGCCTATCATCTTTGGAAGAGTTACACATTCTCCAAGGGAAACGGGGACAGTCCCATGAGTTACTAATTTCCCATGTTTACTACTGCTCTCTGGTCTACTTTCCTCGCAAACTTCAAGGCCACCTTTTCTCACTTCTTTAGGGTTTAGTTAGTCCACTGGTTGGCTGTATTTTGGACCAAAAACTCCACTGATTTGGCTCTGGACAGAGTGAGGGCCTTGAACTGCCACTTCTTTTCTGTGTCCAAGAGGTCTTCACTTGAGGGTAAAATAACTTTTATCTCTAATCGGTGGTATAACCATGATGGAGCTTGAAGGGTCAAACATTGCTGTGGCCTCCTTGTTCGAGGCCTCCAAAGCCGTAAATGTAATGTGGTGTGCAGCAGACCTCTCAGCTAACATAAACAGGGTCAGGGTAGTGACTGCTTGGTTCAGAGGCACTGGAGATGGATGAGAGTCTTGCGTTATATAATAATGTTTGTCTTGAAAAGGCTGGCGGCATTGGCCTGCAGTTGAGGGCAACTCATTTGGTGTGAGACCGACATCGGTTGACAAACAGCGTGTATCGGTGTCTGTCCCCAAAGGAATGACATTTGTTATCCATCTACTCCCTCACAATCCTGAAAACTAGAGGATACTTTGCCTGAAAGCATGTCCCCCTTTTTTTTTTTTTTTTTTTTTTTTTGTGAGAGAGGACAGGTATCCAGTGTGTAAGCTTTTGTTATCATAAAGTATTCTCTTGTTACATAAAATTGACAGGCAACCCAGGAGTTATCAAAGGCGATGAAGAGCTCTTATCGGATGAGTGTAGCTTTTAAAAGGGTTAATGAGAAAAGTAGTGTGTTCCTGATTTAGAGATCATGTGCTTCAGTAGGGAGCACTTGAATGTGCGAAGTGTTGTGACATTAAGATCCCACAAGTGCTCCTTGCTTTGGAAGTACTCGCATGCCTACTAGTGAGAGAGCTTGTGCTCAAATAGATAGAAGCACACAAGCATGTGAATGTTCCAAGTCAGATGAATGAATGCGAATATATAGGCGCACTCCCTACTAGGAGACCAAAAAATAAAAACCGTGTGTTAGAGGAAGTGCTCTCATAGGAGTACACTCTAGCGATCAGGTGAGGTGCGTTGTGCGGCAGCAATTGAGTGAGTGTGCACACTATTGTGAGCAGGCGAGACGGTGCGTGATCGCCAGCAGACGAGACGGTGCGCAATTGCAAGCAGTCGAGACGGTACGCGATCGTGAGTAGGCAAGATGGTGCGAGATTGCGAGATGGTGCGCGATCGCGAGCAGGTGAGGCAGTGCGCGATCGCGAGCAGGCGAGGCGCTGTGCGATCGCCAGGCGGTGCGTGATGGCGAGTAGGTGAGACGGTGCGCGATGGCGAGCAGGCGAGACCGTGCGCGAGGCGGTGTGCGATCGCAAGACGGTGCGTGATGGCGAGTAGGTGAGACCGTGCGCGATGGCGAGCAGGTGAGACCGTGTGCGATGGCGAGACCGTGCGCGATCGTGAGCAGGCGAGACGGTGTGCGATCGTGAGCAGGCGAGACGGTGTGCGATGGCGAGCAGGCGAGACTGCGCGATGGCGAGCAGCCGAGACCGTGCGCGATGGGCGAGCAGGTGAGACGGTGTGCGATCGCGAGCAGGCGAGACGGTGCGCGATCGCGAGTAGACATGACGGTGCGCGATCGCGAGCAGGCGAGACGGTGCGCGATCGCGAGTAGACATGACGGTGCGCGATCGCGAGTAGGTGAGATGGTGCCACCATAGGAGTGTGTGATTGCGAACAGTTGAGATGGCACGCTTAAGAGAGCACAGACAGCTAGTAGTGCCGTAATGGGCGAGTGATTGCAAGCATGTGGGCTGGTTCTCCCCTACTTGTTCACGATCGCAAACAGCGTAGGTGAAAGCATAGTAGCGAGTAATGTCGCCGTCTCTTTCTTCATCCTCTGTGAAGAATTGGGCAACACTGTCACTCCCACAGGGATAGAAATGGTGAGAGTGACTACTATGTAACTCCTATTGATCAGTCTTAAAGGAGTAATTGTCCAATAGGGGAAAAGTCATGGCGGCGACAACATTTTCTTCCATGCAGTGTGTACTAAGTCAGCTGACTACATGTCCAGCCCAAGTACACTTATAGACACGAACGGATATACTCTTCCCTCCGTTCATTTAGCATCATGAACTAGGGTGCCTGTGTGTGGAAGTCTCACCCTGGTGCACTTCTTTATCAGCTATCCCCTGTCTGTCTGGGAAGGGAATAGGAGAGCGCATGCTGTGTGCCAAAGTGATTGCCCCAAATGAGCACCCCTGTCATCATCACTAGCTTTGCAATCATTGAATGAGTGTATCTAATCTCGAATACGAGTTCGGGATGTAAGGAAAAATCTCCCTTTGGGGAGAGTGCGCTAAAGGATCTTTGGGGTTGCGGGAAACTTGGTCAGTCTGTGCAGTGGTGTGGGAGCGCGCTATTATTGTGTTCGCCACAGACTTGCTAATGTTAAGTGGTGTGGGAGCGCGCTATTATTGTGTTCGCCACAAACTTGCTAGTGTTAAGTGTGTTAGTGTGAGAGAGCGCTGTTTTTGTGCTAATGTCAGGAGTGCGCAAACTCTGAAGAGGTTTGGTGAATCAGGGTTTTCCAATGTTGTCAGAGAAGGTTGCATATGAAGCAGTGAGTTTATGGGTAAATGGTGATGCAGTCCAAACCCCCTGCACGCTCAAAGACATGCTGCTCGAGAGTGCGTGCATCATACATAGAAGGAATATGGTCTCTGGGGAAGGAGAACTTGTTCCTGCTGGTCCAACATTTTCATCAAAATTGTAGTGGGCTGCACTGTCAAGGAAGTCTGACTCTAGGTGCATTATTAGCCAGTGATATAGAGTTCAGACCCAATAACAATGTTACAAGATACTGAAGTTTTATTCCCCCTTTGAGGGGTTTGTGTCCCAAGGGTAGCCTTTCTCTGGAGGAAGAACCTTATAGCCTCTAGGAATTCCAAAGGCGTAGCACAGCATTGTTCACTGGAAAAAGATTGAAATTATAAAGACTCCTCCCGAGGGAGAGGCTCGCCTATTTTGCTAAGGGAAACGAGTAAATCTCCAGACCTTGAGACTTACCCAATAGTTACCGAAAGAAAATTTTAAAAGCTGACAGTACGACTATGCTATTCGGCAGTAGGAATCGAAGGGACTACTCAGTGTACGCGCAAGATGGAGGGGCTTCACCGGCTACTGCTAACACAGCGTTATAAGTTTTAATTGTCAAGTTCCAGCTCTGCTTGAATCTATGTCCTAATTAAAGGATGGAGGTTTGCATTCGTGTAGGAACAAAGAGGTTTTACCTCATCAAAGATTTGCCCTCATACCACAACAGGGTTATTCACATTGCTTTTTCCCCATTTACTCATATTTGTTGTGGGTAAGAATCAACTCGCAATCCGTATATAATTTGCTTTAGTATTTATTATGATAGTACTGTACTATCTTTAGTATGTCACACAGTATGAAGTTTGCCTCCGTGCACGCTTCCCTGACTTTACTTATTCATTTGATCCCTCTCGAATCACCTGAAGCTTTGTTTTGCTTAGATTGATGTTTAATCCTTTCCACTCTATTATCTTTTAAAACATCCAAAACTACTTCCTTAGATCCTGTTGTTAACACAAGGTATCTGCATGCAGCAGCTTAAAGGGTCCTATTTTATTTGTCTAGAAATCTATGATTTACTTGCATATCAAATCCCAAGAAGAGTAATGTACTGTGTTGGTCTTAAATTTGTCTAGTAATTTACTTGGTTTCATATCCTTTATTTATATTCCCTTTATCATCCTCCTTGGCTTTGGATGTAACATTTCTTATGCGAGCGTGTCTTGGATCTTTCAAAAATAAGATACTTTAAGTCAGGTATTTTAATTCCATGGAACTGCAGACATTGTCAAGCTCATTCAATAAGGTTAGTACTTTGTGTCCGTGAGATTTGTACAATTCATCATCGTGGTGTAGAGTACACTGATAAATACCAGTGGTATTGTTTTAACCTTCAAATTGCCCTTGACAGATTGATGTAAAGGCCATATGAGAAGAACTTGTAGTTTTATTTAGTTTAATATCAACATGTATAAGTGAATGGCAAAAAATTGGTTATTACCTGTCTGGCTCCCGTTATTTTCTAAGCATTTAAAGGTTAACTAGAGCAAGGTGTCATCATTAAATGTACATAAGAATCTCCCTCTGAATCATATTTACACCCCTTAAGTTGCTTCCTTCGCTTCCTCTTCTTATTCTTGAGAAGTGTTCTCTCTAGAATATGTTCGATTATATCTATTACATATAAGCTTCAGAATATAAATTTTTTCATTGAAAAAAAATAGTCTGATTGAAAAGGACCTAGTAAATTTGCTCTTATCTTCCACAATTTTTGAAGTACTAGAGTGACATTAAAATTGTTTTTATTGCACACAAAACACTTGGAGAACTAGGCATATGACCTACCACCTCTGGCTGTGGAAATGCTAGTATTATTACCGAAACCTTGCTAAAATTTCCCGAATTGCGATAATCCATGTGACTTTTTTAAAACTATCGTACAGTATTGATTGCAGCTACTACAGTATACTGTATGTAATCTGATCCTAATCTCTAGTTAGTTTCTCAAACATATCACAGAACCTTGAAGGGCATTAAAAGTTTTGACTTGTTTCTATTACCATTGATTGCTAACAGTGGTAGCATTCGTAGGTTGAACATAAGTGCTTGGTTCAGAAACTTGAAGTCAAGGAACAGGACGGGACAATATACTCATGTCTTTATGGACACCCAGGTAAATTCTTTCTCCTTTTGAATCGGCAAGGCCATTACTATCTGTACCATTAGGAAGACTTCATCTTAACTCCTTTTGTATTCCTTACTATATGAGCCAGACTCCTTTAATAGTTCTGGAGAGGGGTTGCGAAAGTGGTTCTTTCTGGTTTTCTTTTAATTTTATGCATACGGCAGGGTGAAATTATGCTATGGAGAATCTTTGGGTTTTGTGCCACATTTGATTGAGTATGATGAAGCATTGGGTTAACATTGAAAAAATCTTTAGTTCTTTAAGAATTAGCTAAAATTTATTTTCCTCATCACTTCAAAGTTGACCTGTACAGTACAGTACACAGTATTTATGAATATATTCCAAATATTCTTTTACTGTTGGAGGTAATATTTTTATTTTTATTTTACAACTGATTGTATAGTTCTCCAAATGTCCAGTTATTATATTAGGATAAAACTTGAGGGTAAAGGAGTTCTGAGATTACAGATTAAGGAAGGGAATCCTGAAATTAACAGTTTTGAACAGACCCTTTATTAACTAATCACTGAGTCACTGTTTTAGCATTCAAAATCCACATATGCTATTGAAAGGGATTTCACAATTGGGCTTTAGAGGGCAGATAAGTAGATGTAACATTGTAATTTCTTAATACTGGTGGACACTTTCAAGTTCTCTTACTTCTAAAGGTATTAAATTATATCCTGCCTACTGTTTATCATCATGTATGCATATCTCTCTGTAAGGACCTAATCCTCCACAAGTTGTTTATAAGCCGTGTAGGAAAAAGATGTGGAATTGTTGCTTACTTTTCAAGTACATCAATTTATAGCTGTGACCCGTGAAAGTATGCCTTTCATTTGTATAGGTATAGAGTAGATGTATTATATATGGATGAGGTACTGTGGCTCCCAAAAATTTGCCGGGTTCCCATTGCATCACCTTCCTCTCCGATTAATTTTTAACCGCAGTTATTTTTTATTTGTAATGGTGTAATAATTGTTTGGCAAAGAGCTATACCAAGCATATATTACCTAATAGTTACTCAAATATAACTGCTGTTGTTTTGGTCGACTCAAAATACAATACAGTACTCTACCTATACGTTATTTAATGTCTACTGTATCTGGTACTTTGCTAAAAATATAACGAAATGTGGTTTATTGATTTATAATTACTCTAGTTATATTTGGTAAGCTTTGCTTTACAGTAAACAGGTATAAACTGTGTTTATGCAGTGCTAAAGCATTCACTTAGTTTCATATTGGGGCTAGGTGTTTTCTGTAGGCCTGTGTTTAGTGACCCTGTTATCATCTTTTTATCCCTCTCCTTTTCCGTCGGCAAACTTTTTTTATTATTAATGATTAAATATTTTGTTTATTTAGAGTACAGTATTACAAACTATGTGCATTCTCCTTCCTATCCTGTTTTGGCATATTTGCAGATATCCACCTCCCTTTCTTTAATATAGGTGAGGAGGTAGAACTCGCCTAGTGGTGGTGTTCTCGTGTTGTAGGTTATTTTCCTCACCCCGTCAAAATTAGGAATTGAACACAACTCGTCTGTGCATAGCAACTGAAATTGATTAGAAATAAGTGATTAATATGCAAGGAAAATGGAATGAATAAATTGCATTTTAAGGTGTTTAAGATTATAGTAAAAAGTCATTAAGTACAGTATTCATGAAGGTTCTAAGTATAAGAAGTTTTTGGTAATGTGGTAACACTACCTTTTAAAAGGTTGTTTGATCTCTTTTGAAGATATACTGTAGAAGGGGGTTAGACATAATAGAACTGTCAAATCGTGATGTTAATTTTTTCTGCTTTTTGAGTATATTGAAAAAAGGGTGTAGAGAGTACATTTAAACGGAGAAAAACTATTTAATTGTGTTAGATTAGCAGATGATAAGCTTTGATAACAAGTACAGAGCAGGAGCTTTGTGAAGAAAGTATCAGATTAGCAAAGGTATTCAAAGAAAGGTTACAGAGGAGAAGGTTAAGTGTTTACAATGATTTCATTTTAAGATTCGTAAATGAGGAAAAGGTCATCCCAAGATTCAATGAGTTTTGAATATGTGGTTGGATATGAATTGAGAAAGTTCAGGGAATGGATGTATGAAAAATGAAACTTTCTTTTGAGACCAAGGAATGGATGCATTAAGGAGACTACTGTACTGTAAAAAGAAAAGAAGAAATAATTAGTGAAAATACAAACTTTAACGCCTGCATAGTATTATTGTGTGAACAGCTAATTAAAAAATTATTATTGAAGTTAGGCCAGAGTGAGAGGGATTAGTATTGTTGACAGGAAAATTCAAAATACGAGGTAATAATATAGATAATGAATGACTAGAACTTCTCAGAACGCAGAGCTTTATGGTCATGGGAAGGGATAAGTACGATGTAATGAGATACTGTACCGTAGTTTCGTACCTTAGAGGTAGCATCACAATTCTTAATACTGTAGTTTCAATAAGTTAAATCTTATTTTCCATTGGAGCACTGTTATGTGATTAAATAATATAAATATATGCATATTGTATGCATACCATACAGCCTGATTGTACACACTGTCCATTTGCTACGTCTTGTTCAAAGATTTTTTGCTGACTTCATTGAAGCAGATAATTTCCTTTGAATGGAATTTTTGCTAGTGCTCAGCTTTATTTTTTTTATTTGCATGTGCCAAAAATTTATTATTTATTGTAATGAATGATCAATTTGTATCATTTGCATAATGATGATTTTTATAGAATTTAACTATAAGATCATGTATGGTTAAATTATAGCTGTATTATTGTACAGTGATTTTGTGTATATTAGAACTTTCAGGAGTGCACTTTATTAAATTTGGTGAACTTTCAAACTTTCCATATTATTGAAGAACTTGGAAGCCCAGATTAAATTTAGCTAAACAATGTTTATCTCTATGGAAAGTGTAAAGTGTAATGAAATAGGTACCAAAGAAAAATATATCTTTCAGCTATATATAAACTTTGTTTATTCTTGAGGTTTGGGATAACCAGCTCAATGACCTTTCTTGGAATATGTCTTACTGCTTCGTAAATGAATGAGAAGATAAATGTGTAGATAATGGATTCCATTTAATTATGTAATTGAGACTTTGAGAAAGTGAAATTAAAAGGAAATTTTAGTAAATGAAAGTTCATTGTTTATGAAAATTGTTTAATGAATAAAAAGTAATTTTCACAACACAGTAGTGCATTACAAGCAAACAGCACAAGACAAACTGCACAGTACTTGGAAAAGTTGCCATGTATACACTCGAGTATTTTTTTTTTTTTTACTCTAGAAATTATAGTGCTTCCACACTGCATAATTTGCTCTTAAGTCTTTAAGAAGAGATTTTTTTATTGAGAGATTACTGATCTGATACAGTAGCATCCCATCTACAGGGTTCTGCAGCCACATATGCAGGTGTAGAAATGATCTCATCTGGCAGTGTAGGTGTCCCTGTGTGCACTCACACTGCAGCAGAAGCTGTTCTTAAGCACAAACTTCCATGTGTTGCAGTGTAATTTTATTAATGATTGAGGTGAGATAAGTCTTTTACAACTCATGTTCTGTAACTGTGTCATATCTAAGGCCAGGATGACATGGAAAAAGTTTTTAGACTAAAAATTAACCTTTTGAAAGTTTGATGATTGGTGTTAACACTTTGGAGTGCTTCCCTCACGTTTTCCAAACTTTTATCTTTTTGCCTTGCACCCAAATGAGGCTTTACAGATGCCCTTTACTGTCACTCCTTTTGTATGTCTGTTTGCTCCTGGTGCGATGCTTTCAAAAAGATAGCTTTCAGAAAGAAATTTTCTCCATGTAATCATAAAGATTTTCTTTTGGGTTTACATATTGCAGAAGGCCTTATCATTTTTTGCTATTCAAAGTGAAATTTCCAACATTATGGATTATTTGTCTTGTTTTTAAACTTTACTGGAATAATTCTGTATTTTAAACTAGAGAACTTTAATAATCAAGATATTTCAAACTTTAGATATTAATGTAAAGTTTCACAAGCACATTCAATAATGTTAGAAATTTCAACAATTAGGCATGAATTGTATATCAAGCATCTCACCAATAATTAGAAATAGAAAACACTGTTGAACAATATTGGTGTAATTAGTTGGTTATGGACCCCCTTTAGAGGTTAGTCTAATTTCTGATAAAAAGTATTGCTATTTAATTAAGGTTGTCCATGAGGAATTAAGAGCAGTTGCTGAAGATTTTTATTCTTAATCTACATAGTACGGTTATTTATTATTAGTTTCTTTGGTAGATTTCAAGTTATTTGTTGGGCTTTTCAGTAATCACCCTAATTTTAATAATATTAAGCGAGTAACTTTTCATGCTGTAGATTAGCTCACTAAATCTAACCACTTGCACAGTGTAATGCCGAAGATGCGGGGTTTCATTCCTAGTAAGCTAGCCTTTTTTTTTATTATTATTATTATATAAGTGTACAGTTCTACTCGTGTTCCTGCAGTAAGCCTTTTTTTTTTAAGAGATAAGTTTCTGTGAAGTATTCCTAAGAGAAACCTGTGTTGATGCATGTATATATTGTTTTTTTCTCAAGTATTTGCTTGAATGTTTTTTGTGTGCCTGTACAAGATAACCTGATATTAGAAAAATAGATCACAGTATTACTATGTGAACTCCTGAGGAACTGTACATGATAGATTGTTATATTCAATGCCCTATAGCTTGTAACTCTTGAATAGGTATTATCTCTTATCATGAATAAGTATTACCACCTACCCAACAAAAAGTGAAGCTTTTGCGTGATTGATTTATAGTTACTGTAGATATAATTGAGGAAATTCATTAATTTGCCAAATTCATGACCAGATTTATTCGGTTAGTATGGATGGGTAGAATATCGTTCATTGCTTTGTTCAATATTTCTTTGCCCATTGCATACTCATTTTGAGATTTTTAAGCCTATTTTTGATTTGTAACTTCAGTGACAGCATTCAATTCCTCTGATATAATCTAGATACAATGTCACTTTACCAATGTGGATGCCAAAGGAATTAAATGGGAGAAGGGTCAGTCCTTGGCTGTAATAATAGAATAACAGAAAGGACCAACAAAGTGAATGTGTTTATTCCTGAGTAGCTTTCATTTTTGGGAAGGTGTGTTTGACTTTGTTGGTGATCATATAGGAATGGTGAATTGGTTATATTAGTTAGAAATAACATTGTAAATGCATGGTTTTCACAGCTTTATTGACACATTTTTTATTTTTAAGTGTTACAGAAATGTGAAGACACTAGTTCTAAGGTTTTATATAAACACGCAGCCAAATTAGTAAGATATATCAAGACAGATTTATGTTTTCAAAGCATGAAAGACAATGTATGAATCCACCTAATCGCCATAATTAAATAATAAAAATAATAATTAGGTAATTATTAGAGGTGTATATCAAGTGAGGACAATTAAAGGGAGAATTTGTGGTCTTCAGTTTCCTGTTCTTTTTCTTTGTCTTCATAGGTCTGTGTCAGGGGGACTAGTTCGAAAATCTGAAGAATGGCATTGTCATCCTCTTTATCGTTTTTTTTCCTTTGAATTAGTTAGAGGAGTTAATGAGTTTTATGTCCTTTTTGGTTTTTATTTCAGTGAATCTCACCTGTGGTTAACCTGTAATAATTTGGCTCACCATCTCATGCCTCTATTATTATAATTACAAGCTAGGCTGTAACCCTAGTTAGAAAAGCAAGATGCTATAAGCCCAAGGGCTCCAACAGGAAAAAATAGCCTAGTAAGGAAAGGAATCAAAGAAACTACAAGCAAAGAATAAACAATGAAAATAAAATATTTCAAGAACAGTTACATTAAATTAGACCCTTCATATATAAACTATAAACACTTAAATAAAACAAAAGGAAGAGAAATAAGATAGCCTGCCCGCTCACATTATTGTACAGTGCTTACTGTTCACTTATAGAAAAAACATTTTGGACATAAAATTCTTGAAAAACAGCCCCATGTAAATTTCAATCAAATGATTTGATAACCAGTGTTTTCAATAGGAAAAGGAATGATTTAGGGTCTAAAAATAGACTGGGTTTTGTTAAATTTCATCATTTCCTTTATAATGAGAAATAATCTATTGCAACAATAAAGGGCAATAGGTGAGGGCTTGATATTGCCCTCAAGCATATTGTATTAGAATGATCATCATCATGTTCATATCTTTTCCTATTGAAAACACTGGTTATCAAATCATTTGATTGGAATTTACATAGGGCTGTTGGAGGGCCTATTTTTCAAGGATTTTATATCCAAAATGTTTTTATATAAGTGAACTGTAGGATCTGTGCAAGAATGTGGGTGGACTTTGTAATTGATAAAGAAATTATTACTAGAATGAGGACTTGCCACATTTTTTCCATATTCTTTAAGTAGGTAGTGTTGGAGAAAATAGATTTATCTTTCCAAATAGGCCATAGAACAATGCAGAAAGGAATAAAAAAAAAAAAAAACTTGTAGTGTTAGGGTGGGCCAGGGTTCCCCTCCCGAAAATATTTTGTCCTTCCTTATTAAGGTGTTTATAACTGAAGCCCATTATCGTATTGGATTCAGGTGGGATGCAGGGGTGTAAATGTTACGGTTCATGATATGAGGAATGTTGTTACTTCACTTAGTTTTTTAGGAATCTTACTTTGGAAATGGCTTTAGAAGCAGCGCGTTGGTGTACCAAATTTGTTTTTCCCCAAGTGCTTTTTGGAGGAAGCGCGAATGTTAGGTCAATGGTAACTGCAGGGGATATTCTTGTTTAAATAGTTATTTTGGATGTGTATATTGGATAATTTTGTATTGATTATGGTGCCATAATGTTTTAGAGGTGAGATGAAACTAGGAATTATCTAATCTAAGTGCTTTTTTTTGTTCATATCAAGGGAATGGATAATAATTCCTTTAATTCTTACAATATTTATGTAGCTTAAAAAGGTAAGCTAGATTTGTTTAGTGTTTCTTGCTTAATACTGGATACTGGTCCTTTTTATCTATGTCCTACACAGGTTACTGTGTGGAATGGATCTGCAAGTAACAGGTCTTGAATGTTAGTAAAAGGAGGACTTTAGGATTGGACAAAGCCTTAGGGAGTCTATAAAAAGATACTATGGGGGAGTGCCCACATTGCACTGTGCAAGTCACAATGTAGATAATTCACCCTTCCCCTTCTCTGATGGACACAACTATAAAAATGAGAAATTGTCTAAGTGATAACTTCATCCCCTTGGAGAAAGTACTGTAAAATGTTTCTCCTATTGTCAGGTGCTTAACATTAACCACTTGACTAGTATTTCTAATTTTTTTCTAGTAGTGGTGGTCAAAGTTTTAAGATTTATTTTATTTCTTTTCTGAAATTTTATTCCTGTCCTTATGAAAGCTGCTATTTTAGTCCTATGATATGTGGTTTAGCTATGATTGAAAGATATATGATAAACATGTTTGCCTACAGGCATTTTCTGTGTTTTGTGGAAATTGAGGAAAATTAGTAATAGGGCACAGGACCACTAGAAGGCAATTTGTCTTATAAACCCACCTTAATTTGATTTGCAATGTATGTTGTTTGTATTGGTACATATTTTTTTTATCAAAGCACTAGTGTTCTATGCATGCTTATGAGGTAGTGTTGGTTCTTTTTGTTCTGTGCACGTTTGCTTTTAATCATTAAGTACTGAAGGCGCACATTTTTTAACAAAATTAGAGAGCATTAAAGATTGTTTTTGGTAAATAGTAAAGCATATTTCATATAGTAATATACTAAATGCTAAAAATTTTAGAGAATAGGTTTGGAAAATAGAAAGTTTTTTTAAGTGAAGGGTCAGAAAAAGAGAGACGATACATCAGGAAGCATCATAAATATGAGACTTGAAGGCATCAGTAAAGTTAGCCTTTTCTGTACTCCAAGTAAAATAATTGACTTGTTTAAATTAAGGATTATGATAATGAAATAGAAAGAAATTATTTTTGGGCCATCTTTACTCTTGAAGTTCGGGAATGTGAATTCAAACCAGATTAACCCTGTTAGAGAAATTTGATACTGACCTGTAGGTGTGGTGTGACACTAGGAAAATTGCTAAGAACTCAAGTTTTGTACTGTCCTGAAATTTACAGCAATTGTTTGATAAAACTTGTAGGACATTTGTTTTGTGGTTATCTTTGTTTAATGTTGTTTGGTTTTGAGAATGTTCTGAATGGGATTTGGATGCATGTTGTGAAAGGTTGCTTAATGTGCTCTTAAGCAGGTAAGTCTAGTTGTGAAAAAAAAATATAATGGGTTTATTTTTATTTAATTTTCAGTCTCAAAGTTTTCTACATAGTTTTAGCCTTATATGTAGGGGTTTTTCATAAGTAAAAAAAAAGTTGGTTGAATTATGTTGTAATAATAATAATACAGTATGGTTGTGGAATGTAGAGAACGTAGAATTAAATATTTATACTTCATATTTTATTTGATTATAGACTTTGTTTCAAATAGTTTATGATTTTTTTATGCAAATTTTCAAGTGATTACTCTTTTTCAGTGCTAAACTGAATATAGTATTAACACAAGTACTCATACTTGTGATAGTAATTGGGTTTGTTCTTATGTATAGAGGTTTAGTTGTTTTTTCATTGGCATATACTGTAGCTTTTGAGTTGTGGGGAATTCTACAACTTAGTAAACTGTTGCTTCAACCTTTTTCTAATTAATTTGGGTCTGGCACTATAAATCTTGTGTATATATATATATATATATATATATATATATATATATATATATATATATATATAAATAAATAAATAAATTAGTATTTACATGCTATATCGGACACTTGTTGCAATGAAAATTACCATGTATTTAAGTAGTGACAAAGCCAGATAAACTTAGTTTTTCTATTTTTCTATTATGCTCTCAGTGTTCTTTAGTAATTCGACTATTTTAGAAATTTTGACTGAGCTATTGAGCAGAATTTCTTGATCTAGTATTGGCCTAAGACTGTTCTTCCAAGTGATGTCCCAAATACCTGTTATTAAAATAATTTACAGTATTTAAAGAATCAAGCAGGGAGAGCACATAATAGATGAAAGTAAAAAATAGTTTGCTGAAATCCAAAGAAACTTGGACTCCATAGAATGCCTTTTGGTCAAACAGTTTCCTTATAAATATATAGATTTTGAAAGTGATTTTCCTTTACAAAACAAAAACATTAATAGTGCACCGATTCCCAATTGTTAAATGTCTTATTCCTTTTGTGAATACATTTTTCATCATTGCCATTTGTAGAGACATTTACACAGGCTTTATTTTTGGTCTCACCATGATATTTTACACACAACAATGGTATACTTGGCCTGCTTGTTGTTTTAGGAATGAAACTATTGTAGTGAAATTATATTAATACTTTTCCCTTATGATTGTCATAAAAAAGTGTAGGCTTTGCTACTAAGTGTGTCGGCAAAATAACCTCTACTGTATAATTGAATGGTTTCGTTCTCTTGATTGGCTTTACTAACATTTACAGTATAGTTATTGAGACATAGGAAATACTGTACTTGTATATTTTGTGCATGATTTGTGTGAAGAAGGGAATCAAGGGAAGTTTCACATTAATTTAATTAGTAGGTATCAATATTAATTTAGTGCATATTTATAAATGCTGTGTTCCTGTATTTAAATGAACAATTGCGTTACATTTTACTCATAGTTTAGCATCTCATGTGAATTGGAATAATGGGTAACATTTTGGAATTTATTGGACTGCACCTTTAGTTGTATTCAGTAGTATAGTTTACAAGATACTAAGAGAGGTTTGCTAATCCGTATTTGGTAAGTATGGCTTAGATTTACACATTTTCTGTTAGTATTACGTAATTTATATTTTATATTTTTAAGGATTGTTGTTGTTACTAAAATAAAAAGTGGAAAACAATACAAAGGTACTTATCTTGTTTTTGAAGGATTTAGCCTATATCCCCACACACTTGCTATTCTGTATATTTATGAATAAAATTGTCTCAACCTCATTTTATTTGTTGAGATTAGACTATTCTTTTCTTTCTTGGCAATCAAAATCCTTATACAGCACACAGAAATTATAATTATCAATATAACCTTAGTATCTTTCCTTTCAGGTATTCCCCCAACAGCTGCTTATGGAGGTGCTGCTCCAGTAGTTGGTTATGGACAAATGACGGTGGCACCGCCGCCTTCGTATTCAGAAAGCTTAACTCACCCCATAGTTGCTTCACAACCAGGTGCTCCACATCAGTATCAGCAGTATTCGCAAGCAACTGCAGCCGCCGCTGCATCAGCACAACAGTTGCAAATGGTAAGTCTAAAACTGAATTTGCAGGCCAACCCTGACTTAATTTACAGTAAAAAACTGTTTGAGGGAAAAAAATATCTTGATACATTATTTTGAAATAGTGCGTGTCGACAGGCGAGGTAGTTCTTGAAATATTCATGGGCATGTTTCATTTACCTGACTTCAGCATGTCATAGAAAAGAAATATTTCAGTGTCTGATAACGATACGAAATTTGTCTTGTATCTTTCATAATGTAGTTTGCTCATTGGCTGAAGTTTTATTAAATTTTAGCACAGATAAGTGTTAATTTTATTACAATGGTGACTGTTCAATTTAGTAGGGAGACGACTTTCTTAAGTAAAGTGCGGAAAAATATATAACCTTTAACAAAGTTAGAAGGAAAAATAAAATCCAGTGGTACTATAAGCAACAGTATTATAGTAACAGAGAATCTTCCCTGAAGAAAAATTTTCTTTTGTAATCCTAATGCTTGATAAACAGCCAAAGTAACCTAGAAAAAAAAAAAAAAACTTCATTAAGCAGCCAAATTATGGAAAATAGGAGGAAGACACAGTAATATACTGTTATATCCCTACCAAATGAGTAGAATATTTTCCTTTTAAACATTTATAGAAGTTGAAAATTTTTGAAATAGAATGTTGGCATGGCTGAGTATAGATTTTGACAGATTTTCTCTCTCATGAATAGAGAGTAGAAGTTGAACATATCCTTGTAATAATATGAACCAGTTTATATTTTTCTTAAATTGTACACAGGCAATGCTGATGCAGCCTTATCTTTCATCAGTAGGCGATTATGTAAGTCAATTGTATTAGTTTGTCTTTACCTGTTAAGGGAACCTGAAGTCTTATAAAAAAAATCAAGTAATATTGAATGCTGATCCTGATCTTATTGGGATTTTGTTAATCAGAATATTGGAGGTCAGGATGAAAAAGATCCTACTGTATCATTTTAGATTGCTTTTATGTTTCGAGTTAAAACGAAAGTGTCCTAACAATGTACAACTCTTACTTTACTTATGCTATTCTGTCCAAAACAGTGAAGGCTGGCCTAGAATTCAGTAAACTAGAGGAATGCAGACTTAATGTGTTTTTTCTTTATATGGTGAGTAGACCTCATTAAAGGGTATCACAGTTGCCATTACATACCATGGCTAGCTAAGGTACAAATTTGCAGAAGTTAGCTGCTATAAACAGTACTTAAAATGCAGTTTGATTATCATCTCCCCACCTAGATGTTTTCATTACCAGTTTCTTCAACTACATTCTACTAATTTGGGATTTTCGGTATTTTTATTGCAAAATAAATTTCAAGAAACAAATACAGTCTCTCAAATCTTCAATTGTTCAAGAAAGAGGTATACAATCAGACCTTACCATTTGTGAGTGAATCAGTGGGCAGGCCCTTGCATTCCATAAAGCAACATTTATTGATATATTTACAATTTATACACCCCAAATACAGAACAGGGTTTGATAGAAAAGACAAAATAGTCATTAGAGTGGTGGGCTACCCTTAAAGCTGCACTCTTTGATGTAGGCACAACAGTTCCACCTTTACTTGAACCATACTGCGGCTCTTTCACCTCGTTGTCCAAATGAAAAGGTGGCCCCGACGTGTTGGACAGTAAGCACAGTAATGAGAAACTCAATCTTCCTCATTCCTGTGTTTACATGAAACGTTAAAGCCATTCTTAGGGTTTTTGAAGTAATGGTACTGGCAATTGAAACATCAAAGTGTTCAATGCTCTCTTAGAGTGACAGTATATCACAAAAGATTTTCCCTTAGTTTTTTAAATAAGTCCTAATGCATAAACTAATGTTATCATATCAGTCATAAATACAGAGGTACAGTTAGGTATCCTAGCTGAATATGATTTGTCTTTATTAAATACAGCAAATCCAATGCAGTTATATACTTCTAATTATCTTTGGGAACAGCATTACATTCAACATTTTTGAGTCGAGCACTTTTATATGAGTATTTCCTTTGTGAGGGATTTGAGCATATGGGTATTTCAAGTATGACCCAGGGTAGAACACGAGGATGATAGATATCCTGAATCTCCTGTCTCTTGATTGAAGTGTCATTGATTTGATCACATTCATTCTGTTGATTATGCAGAGCTGTTAAATTGGGTGTAACTACTTCAGAATATTTACAATCTTTGTACAGCTGCAGTTTGAAATGTAGAAAGATAAAATCCATGCACATTTGCCCATTTACTGATGACACTGATACTCTTGCAAATGCTTACAGGTTGATTTGGAATCGGTAAATAGGCAAGTAATTAATGGGGAACTTTTTATTGGAGAATTAATTTGTCTTGTTACTGATAGCTATGGTAAAATATGTACCACTAAAGATACTTCCTGTGGAGTTCCCTCCTCCAGAATAAAAGGCCTAGATATTGTTTCCCTCCTCATACTTTTAAGAAATTGTCTGACAGAAAAGATTTGGGGATTATATTTTTACTCCTAACACCTAATATTATAGTTCTTTGATTATGCTATTATGCCTGGCAGTGCCAAGGTCTTGCTCAAGATCGAAGAAAATACCAATGGTGTGACATTGCTTAATGAATCCTTGAAGATTTTAATTGCAATGCATTTAGAGGATTGGTTATTTTGGAAAGCAAAATTTTGTTGGTAAAATCAACCCTTTGGATTCCAAATACCAAACTAGCCAGTTTTTAAACTTACTTTTTTTTTCAGATAGTCGAATACTGCAACAGGTTACAGCAATTGGCCTGTAGCTAGTCTATTCAAATACATTCTTTGCAAGTTTTTTTTTTGGCTTGAATGAAAATGGCTATTTTCTAGCTTGTGGATTGCACATTTCTCCCATTTCTTATTTGATTTTCAAAAGTAGGACCTTAGCATTTCCAATATTAAATTAAGCTTGTATATTATCCCCGTGGTGCACTACCCTCAATTGAAGACAGCATCCCTAAAATTTTTATAAAAGAACATTCCTGAATTTCTTTTCCATCAATATCCATGGGAATCTGGGATTCACAAATTGTTTGAACTGTAGGATAATTTTCTGGGCTTAAGTAATTCCAAAAGTTTTGACTTGGTTTCTCCAGCTTCTGAAGGATCACTGACGACAGTATCATTCACTTTTATTTGGTGATGTAGAAGGTACAAATTTTCCACCAAGAGCTTTCTAATCTTTTTCCAAAACTGCTTTCATAAGAGTTCTTGAAATTATTTTATTAATGTAGTGTAACCGTTGTTATTTCTATTTCTTAAAAGTTTCCCCATTTTCCTCAACTTCTGTCCATTCTTGAGGAATTTTTTTTATTCTTATTCTGCTAATGCTTTGAAAATTTTTATAGTTAAATCCTCAGTAGCTGACTTTTATTTTACAACTTTGTGGAAAAGCATGAGTTTTATCATTTTCATTAAAACAAATTTGAAATTATACTTTTTTTTTTTTTCATTTAGATGTTCAAGGAATATGCTATACACCAAGTAATACTAGTTATGCGATTATTTGCAAGTTTTGCCTTTTCATTTGTAAGATTCATCATAACACATTTCTAGAATTTTTTTCCCATTTGTGAGCAACTTATGGAATGACTTCAAATTGTATTGTTGAATCATTGTATTTAAACTAGTTCAAATACTCTTTATTTGATTGTTCTTAAGTCTCATTTCATAGTTTAAAGTATTGTTCGTAAGTCTCATTTCATAGTTTATCTATTTCATCTTGTTTTTTTGTTTGTTTTTTTTTCGTTTCACTTTAAGGGTTTCACTTTAAGGGTGTTCTTTACTTCGTAATTCTTGTTTACACCCTGGGGTTGCTATCCCTTAGGCTTGTAGGAGTCTGCTTTCCCAAGTGGCATTTTAAGCCTTGCTTATAGTAATAATAACAGCAAACTTCATTTCTCAGGTACACTGACTAATTGATCAATTCTCATGTGAATCCTGTATTCTTACTATTTAGAGCATCACCGACAGTAGTTGTATTACAGATACTTAAGGTTCCTAAACATCTTGAGGCTTTGATTACCATCAACAAGTGTTTTTATCGTAACTGTACAAAATTCTACAAAATTAATGAATAGTTGAGTGCATGTTACCTTCTATCTTTTATAACAAAAAAAAACTTTCTTCATGTTGCTAATTACTGTACAAACCACTTAAATTTAACGACTGGGAGTTTCCTCCTCTTAACCCCTCTTGATGGGCTTTGTTCCTGTATCTTCCACTTGCTGTTGTTACAGCTAATTGCAAATGTGATATCATAAAATGGGTCTCCCTTTAAAGGACACTTACCAACATGAGGACAAGTTTTCAAAGTCTCGGTTCCTGTTATATGCTTCACCATTCTGGCCAGTATAGCATAAGTAAAAGAAGAAACTTGTAGGTTGGGATCATAATGTTAAATTTCATATTTTCAGAGAACTGGTAATTCAAAAAATTAAATTGTATGGAATATATTTAGAAGGGAGCTTAATTTGATGCAATTTCAATGTAGTGATGTTTAAGCCTCATTCCTCAGTATGCTGCATTTTGAACATATTCACTCCTGATTAACTGAGAATGGTTGCAGTTATAAAAATATATATTACTACCAGTAAACTAGTTACAATTTGCAGAGGCTCTTTTCAACAATTTAAGGGAGACTTGGGAATATATAATACCCATGATCTCTTGAATTACTTGTGAGAATATTGTTTGAGTATATATTTGAATATTATATTTGTTACTTATAATATTTATTGTTCTTATATGTGAGATTTAAACCTCAAAACAGTTTTTTTCTGTATAATATATATTGGTTAGTTATTAAGGAAGCACCACCAAGAAGAGGAATTAACTGTTACAAAAAGATGTACTTGCAGAACTTCGCCGCTGCCCAGCAGGCACAAAAGGTCGCTTACGCTCAACAGCAGGCATTCCAGCAACACCCGATGTACATTCAGCAGCCTACAGGTTACCCTCAGCAAGTTACTGGTTATTACCCGGCACATGCTGCTGCAATGCAACCTGGGCAAAATGTGTTGGTAATGGTAAGTGTTAACCAATGCTTTCCTTTTTTTTTATTCAGATTTAAAGTGATATGTTTTATGTAAATGACCTATCATGCCAGACCTATTAATTGCTTTTATGGTCATTATAAGACCTTCCGTTACAGAGAGATATATAACCTTAGGTACGTTTATCAATAGTATTACATTGCTTGTGCTGAACTGATTTTTTATTTATAGGTTTTGTTTATAGCTTTTATTGACAGAAGACCTAAATTTGGTTGGAATTTATTTATAGTACTAAAGGGCATTCATTTTAATTATATTAAAGGTAGTTTTCTTTTTCTGGTCATGTATGTGTGAGAAATGTTGTTCTAATATGAACTTAATGTCTCCATTTTTCACTGTTAACTTTTATATAGATGTTATGACGAGTATTAGACCGTGCATTACACCATTGGCCTCCTGAGTGGCATGAGGTGCTTACAACACATGCTGTTATTTCAGGTCTCTCTCTAAGCTTAAATAACCACCTGGGTTATTTACATTCCTACAAGGGTTGAGCAGCTTTGACTTTTGTCAGTGATTGAATGTGTGACCAACCATAAAATGTCTATATCACAAGTCCCAGTGCCAGCCCATATACTGGCCAATCCAATCCTTAAATGCCTAATAGGTGACATAAACTTTCAGTGGTCATCTTTAAAACTTTGCTTGTATCATTATACTTGTGACCTATCCATCCATTGTTCCCAACACAATGTGCTTTGCCTTTTATTTGGCAGCACATTCCACTTCTTGGTGTGATCCTATGTTGTATGATAATTTTTCTGGTTTTCTTCTGTACTCTTTCCACCAAACTATCCAGCTTTTGACACAATTTTTTTAAATTGTTTCCATTATCAGAGTTTATTTTCTGTTTAGGAAATAACCATATTGCCATTTCTTGAAGATTTTAGTTCTCAGATTCATAATAAGCTCCTTACTGCCATTCCTTAAGATTCTAATTCTCAAATAGAGTAAAATATTTGAACTGTTACTGCCTACCAGGGATGATTGTGTGCAGAAAGTATTTGCAGCTTTATTGCTGAAGTGAACTGGAATCCTTTTTTTGGTTTTCCAGGTGACTGCAGAAATAAGCTTCCACCTGAAAAGCATTTTAATCATTTATGCCTGTAACTCATTTAAGTTTAGAGTGATAAGGTAGCTTCCCAATATAATATCCACTAATCATATGTACTACTGGTCAAGTAGATTCTTTTGGGAGACCATGTTAATTGTAAACGAGAAAATAGGGTTTTCTTTTGGTAATTTATCTTCTCTTGGACATGTGCCATACATTACCATTAACTATTACATCTAGATCTTTTGAATGTATGCTGCCTTTTATTGAAATAATGTCTAAACTAATAAAAAATTTAGTTTTTAAAGCTGCAATGGTTCAATAGTTTTAAATTCTCATCCAGCGATTGGTGTCAATGACTTTATATGTCAGAAAACCTCAAATCAATCAGTTAATCTCATCCAGCTAGGCAATTACCAATGGTATTCTGTTTGGACAATATTAATTTCTCAAATGGGACCACTTACTTGAGTGCTAAAGCGATGTGCTTTCACTATAGTTCAAGAAAGGGGCTCTTTTGTTCAGAGATGTCTGCTATCTATTGAAAAGTATCTCTTGACCAGATAGACAACCCCAGGTATGACTTCAATACAGAAAATGTCCCACTCACCATGGTACAAAGGTGCTGAGAACTATAAGACAGTACAAGTTATCTCTTGTGTAGTCATGCAGGAAAATTCTTTCTCATGGAGTTATTGGTAATTTTTACGTTTGATTGAAGCTAAATGAAAATGCAGGTTTAAAGATATGGCAGTAATGGGTTTCCCAAACAACTTTCCTATCCACCACAAATTACGTTTGTTGACTAGATTTGGAGGCTAATTGCAGAGTGTCTGGTACAGTATTTACCATTTTGAAGATGAAAGTGAAGAGCTTTCTTAAGGAATAATTCCTGATTGGTATTATGACTACCCCCAAAATTGGGGGAAATGTCTGGGTATATGTATTATGACTTGTTCTTTACTAGGCGTTACTAATACTTTGGAAATCAGGGTTTGGAAAAAATGCAGTGCTGTTAACTAATTTATTTACAACGAAATATGACAAAAAGCTATTCTTTGCCAGTGAAAGGTAGCTGTAGATGTTTATTGATTCATCGAGAAAGGTACACACAATTACAATTCAGGACTGCTTGGAATATATGTTATTTACTAGAACTAAACCATGTGAAAGTTTACAATATGTTGTTGGATAATGGTTTCTGTTTTAAAGAAGGAACTGTCATTCATGATATGAAAAAAAATATCTTCGTTGTATTGTTTGTTGAAATATTTCAGTGAGATGCTGGGTAACCTTACAAAAGTTACAATACTTTCCCCTTTTAAGCAAGGACTCTGGCTTTGGAATCATCATCTGGGACATGTGCTGATTTAAGCTTGCCTATCAATAGTTTTAACATCTACTGATTTTTCATAGCACATTTTATCGGTACAGTATGCGATGAGGTTTTCAGTATACTGTATGATCTAGGTCTGCGAAAATGTAGGATTTCATGGTTGAGATGTGTTTTTCTTTTTGGAAGAATTTGTGTTATTGCTTTACAGGCATTGGTTTCGATGGGTCATATGATTCCTGAAATTTGTCTGTAGGTATAATTAACAATGTCAGTAGAATTCCTCCACTGGTGAAACGTCGAGGGATGTGCTCACTCAAGAGAATCAATTGTAATTCCTTTTTTACCTTCCATCCTGACATTTGGCGTTGTGCTCTACTTTAACCGAGTGATAGCAATGCAAAGCTACTCAGTGGGCTTCTGGATTGTACTGCCATCCTATGATTTTAATTTTGGCCTGAGGCTGACGGCGAGGAAACTTCATAGGGCTGAAGGGAAATTAGCCCTATCACTGTCCCTAATTGAATTGAGCTTTTTCATAGCTTGCTGCAATTTGATAGCTCATTTGGTATCAAGTCGTTGATGATGAAGAAAAGGTATCTACTATTAACTAGTTTATATACGCAGAAATCTGTCATGAAGCCAGTGTCCAAGGTTCGTTGTTCCTGAAATAAAAAAAAAAAAAATCTTCGGTGTCGTCTTGAGTTTTCATGCCGTACATGGGAAGTTGTGGTTTGGTAACCTGTATATTGCTGAGACACTGGGTAATGGCTCTTACAATATACCAATTAAAATATTTAGAACCCTCTAGAGCATTTAGACTATTGAAATACAAATTTTACCTTAGGGTACATTTTGCAGGAATGAATACTATATAGACTTAAAAGTAACTTATTCTACCTATTGCAATGTGAATACTGTACAAGTCTTGAATATCAAGTAACATCTTGTAACCATCTGCCAGTCAGTTTCTTCTAACGTTTACTTCATGGGGCAGTTTTTGGGTCCCGCCATTTACACTTGTCACGTTGAATGACCTTGCAGATACCACCACCAGGCTGTATAGTGCATAAGAGATATATTGTATTGACCATCTAGATAGTAGCCCAATTCTCTAGTAAATTCGATTAAGAATATAAAATTTACATTACTGGTTGAATTTTTTTTTGGTAATGAAGACCATTTACATGTGAAGTCATTCATTTAATAACCATTGCCAATTTTTATTTTCAGAATGGATATGATGCAGGAGCACGTTTTGATGGCATGGCTCAGCAGTCCATCCCACCCCCACCCCCTGGTATTGCCCCAAATGCTGCTCAGTTGGCTGCAGCTGCAGGTGCTCAAGTTTCAGCTACCCAAAAGAAAAATTCATTCCTGACCGGTGGGTCAGGAGGGGGATATACATTCTGGTAATTGTATAGTTTACAATAATTTGTATCAGTGTTGTTTATAGCATGGCAGGAGTTTTGAGGTGAAGTAGTTTGTATGCATCACATTTTGATAGCAAACTAATGTAGATTAGATATTCTTTGAGCAAAAATGGAGGTAATCAATTTCATATGATTGTGAATAAAAAAATTTCAAGATGTGACTTTTGACCTTTTGTTAGGTCAAGCAATTTGAACGAGGTGTTAAGTAATTTGCGTTTGTTCATCCATGGTACTTTTGAGTTTCAAACATGTAGAAACTCAGGACCAAAATGCATATAAACATACCTGTACATATTGTTAACAAAAATATGTGCATTTTTGCTGATGTATATATTTTTGCATGTATTACTGTACTTTGTATGTAAATATACATGATTGTGTTGGGTGCATCAAGATTGCAAAATACTCTGTGCAGGGATTCTGTGATTTTTTTTTTCTAGAGACATATGATGTCAATTTTGAATCATGGCACCGAGACATTTTGATTGATTTTCTTCCATGTAAAAATGTAGAATGGTTACCACAAATGAAATTTAGATAAGTGTTTTTGTGACTATTTAGATATATATACAGTATAGAGGAATTTATACGGAGAGTTCTGAACTCCGAATAAATATATCACTTAAAACCTTTTCATTAATCTTTTTTTATTGTCTTGATTATAAGAGATTGTATTTACCGATAGTTTAAATAACTTCGGTTTCATGGTTATATAATCACTCCTTTATTGTATTACTTATGCAAAATAAAAATAAATTAGTTTGGTCATGTTTTTCATTGCCTTTACCCAAAACAATCATCCATTACTGTACTCTATTTGAACATTATTCAAAACCAACAATATAAAATGTTTCTATCAGGCAAAACTTTACAATAACTTTCCCCAATTCCTAAATTGTAAAATAAATTTGATAGTTTAGGATACTTACAAAGCAGTGGGACCCAAGGGTTATTCAGTAATGGAAGGATTCTGTAGTAGTAAATTTTTTTTAGTAATTTTTATAACTACAAACATAACTCAAAATTTACGAGGTTTCTATAGTTACTGGCAGGTGACATTCACCTTGGACTTATGCAATGGAAAGTATAACTTTAATAACTCTGGTTTACAGTGTACATCTAATTGCTTAAAAGAAACAGATTTGTTCCTACAGGAATACAAACCCTCGTCCTTTAATAGACATCCTTAAGAGGAAGTAACTATTACCAGGCTGGCTGGTTTAAAACCCTGAGATGTCAATACACCTGAACCTGTAGAGATGTGTAAGTGTTTACTCCTATCCACCTCCTAAATAACCCGATTGAAATTTCTCAGGTGATAGGCAAGGTCTCTTGTAGGTCACTCACCGCGGCACCTTTATCCATAAGAGGACGTGATGCCTTGAATTGTATGGTCAAGTTCACGAAATGGTTTTTATGATTTGTATTCAAACTCGGGAGCATCAAGAGGAGGAGGATGGGCGTGATACTTAAAACTACATGAATAGCGAAGGTGCTTGGTACAGTAGCTCATCTGCATCAACATCTAATCCAGAAAATACAGACACGCTTGCTGTATCCCAAGAGAAAGGAAAGAAAATTGGTAAAATGCCCAGACATTCTTGCCTCTTAATCTCACTTTGCAACTTCCTTAAATGAGATGTTTGTCCCGTGGAGTTAGGTTTGCTATATAACTTCCTGAGCTGCTACCATTGGTTCTTACTTGTGAGTACCCCACAGATAGTGGACCTTGTAGATTGTATTATGTTTCAAGACACGCACTTAGAAAATAGCGTTACTGTCCAATTCTTCCCGAAGCCTAGCATTCAACAATTCCCCGACTTCGTGAGTGTGAGCTTGAGAGGACTCCTAGACCCTCAGCCGATGGAGGATAATCTCGACTGATGGTTTCTCCAAGTCAAAATGATATACAGTACTGCCTCAACATGAAATTAATTTGTTCCGTAGTGGCTTTTGTAACGTGATATTTTCGTCTTGAGTCGCCTTTTACATGTAAATAGCCTAATTCGTTCCAGAGCCTACATAAACACCATATTAAATGATTACTGTATACAAAGATACACAACACTATACTGTACTAAATGTATGACTACAATTATTTGGATCATTCAATAATAACGACCATCGGTTACCAGTAAAATAAATGTATAATTAGAGCAAACAGTAAAAATAGAGTAAGAAAAATGTGGTACCTTGCCTTTGGAATGAAGCGATGTCCGAGAGTGAAGTGGTGTGGAGGTAAAAGAGGATGATAACAAACAGTGGAAAACATTTAACCAGTGGCAGAAAATGTAAACACAAAACAGATTAATAAATGGCGGAAAACATTAACAATTAATTTTAGGAAACATCAACAAATGGCAGGAAATATTAACACTACGATAAACTTAGAAATGGGATTTTGACGAAGGAAAAATCTATTTCTGGGCGAGGGACCTGTACCTTAATTCTAATTTTCGCTTTTACTTTACGTTTTATATTTTCTAAATTTACTTACACTACGTGTTTTTGTCATTATTGGCACTTTTCTTTTGTTTTTTATCTGGCGCTTGGTCTCCTACCGAAGGCCTCTTATTAAAAAATCGTCCAAAGAAGCTTGTTTCTGCTCGCTTCTTGAAATTTTCCTGAAATGACTGGGGGCAAAGGCCATTACAGTATTCAAGCGCACAACCTGTGATAGTTTTTATCTGGGTGTGTGTTTTTCTACAAGAGCCACTATTTTATAGTAGCCATCTAGACGCTCCTTAATTTCTGCCATTGTCAGTGGGTCATCCTCCTCCACCCCGCTGTACTCTTCCTGAACGACGTTCAGTTATGGGTGTGAAATATGCTCCTCAGCCACCCCAAGCCGATTAAAGATATTAGATTCAATACATCATGCTGGTATTAGATTGTCCACAGGAGCGTTTAGAACCTCACCTAACCCAAGTCTCCTTGTTGATACTGGAGAGTTACCTCTAGACCATTACCGAATGTCTTCCATTACTCAATGTTGGTTTAGGTTACAAAGACTCCCTAACTCTTTCGCCTTTCAGACTGCAAGCCTTGTTAGGCACTCGGCATACTTTGAGTTGCACACAAAATCTCCTCAACCTTATGGCTTTCGGGTAAAACAATTATTAAACAGCCTTGATATAATTAGAGGTAAGGTGCTTCCATTTAAGATATCATCAACCCCTCCATGGAAATTACCAGAGATATCTTTTTGTAAATATTTTATTTGTTTAAAAAAGCATGACTGAATTAGAAGCTAGGTCTCTTTTTATGGAACATGTTTGAGAACATAGGGAAAAAACTTTTATGTAGACCGATGACTCCAATCTGATGCTGGCGTTGGATTTGAGTATATATATAGTTGTTCTTTTAACTGTAGAGGTGCACTTCCTCCAATATCTTCCATATTTACTGCTGAATTATATAGCATACTAACCGCTATTAAAATAGCGTTAAAAGAGGAGGGCAATTTTACCATTTATAGTGATTCAAGAAGTGTCCTTCAAGCTTTAGAAGGTTTTAATTCTAGTAACCCCTTAGTTTTAAAGATTTTAAGAGTGGCTTTTAATTTTTCGATTTTGCTAGGTTCTAGCACACGTACAGTAGGTGTGTCTGGAAATGAAGAGGCAGATTCACTGGCAGAGTGCTGCAGCCAAGTAGCTACCAAGAAGGTATCCCATTCTCTGTAATCATTTTTTTACCAGCAATTAAAAATTCTAGTGTCTGAGGTGTCCAGCCTCACTGTGTGAGGAGATGCTGGACAGTCTCAAGGTGTGGAGCCAAAGCAAAGCTATGACTCTGTGGTAAATGTTGGCATGAGGTGGTTTGAGCAGGTTGTGCCGTGGAAGGAGTTCCTCATCAGACAGAAATGGGGAAATGCATACGCGTCTAGGTTTACCCACCGTTGTTGGAAGCATCTTGCCAAAGAGCTTGGGGATCAGGGACTGGGAAGCAGTATAACTGGAGCCTGAAGTTCAGGGCTGTTGCAAACAGATCCACAGTAGGGGGACCCCACAAAGTCAAGACTTTGTTGGCTACCGGAGGATTCAAAGACCATTCAGAACCCACTTTCTGAGTCGCTCAGCTCAGATTGTCCGCCAGAACATTCCGTTAGCCTGGAATGAAGCGAGCCGATAGGGTCACAAGTTGTCATCTGCCCATCTGACTATCTCTACTCCTATACGGCACAGCTGCTGCAAAAAGATACCGCCTTGTTTGTTTTTGTAAGCAACTACCGTGGTTTTGTCGCTCATCAATACCACGGAGTGCCCCTTCAGGACCTGGTGGAACTGTTGAGGGTAAGAAAGGCTGCCTTCATTTCAAGAGATCTATGTGCTGATACATTTCTGATTCAGACCATTGGCTGGAGATGATGTGGTGCTGCAGGTGGGCCCCCACCCTTCTTTTGATGGATCTGAAAAGAGCATAAACTCCGTAGGAGGAACGAGAAGATCGACCCTTTTGCAGAGGTTTGGATCTACCAGCCACCATCTGAGGTCCGAAAGTTGCTCTTGTTCAATGCGGACTAGACAATCCCTGGAATCCGGTGGACTGATTCCATTGGGATTTCAGAATATTAAACTTATTTATGATGCATTAGTAATATTGATTATACACTTGGGTGCAGTCATTTGTTTTTACCCATAATTCTTGTGTTATGATATAGTGGCATGACGCCGCTTTTGCCCGAGTAATGTAACCGGCAAGTTCATCGCTGAAGATACTCTGTACTGCTGTATCTCTCATATTCTCTATTAAAGTGACTCATTTATGTAGTGATCGCTTTTATTTAATCCACCATCATGTCCTCTGTGGTCACAGGTTATGGGCCCAGCTCAAGCAAGAGGAAGTTGTATTTTGATAGTGATGAGGAGAAAAGTGGGAGATAAAATTTCTAGCCCATCTGAGACTTCGAAAACTTATCCTAGACGAAAGTGAAGATCGAACTTAAGCGGAATTCATTGCTAAAAATGCTGACATTTTTGCAGAGATCGTTCAAGTTCTAGATGATAAGAGCCTCCAGTTAATAATGAGAGATGCAGTCAACGATGGAAGAAAGGCATTAGAGATTCTACGGGACCATTACAGAGGTACTAGGAAACCGAGAATCATCTCCCTCTAGACGGAGCTGACATCACTGAAAATGAGAGGGAAAGAATGTGACGGATTATTTTCTTCGAGCGGAGGCAGCCTCTACTTCGTTAAAGTCAGCTGGTGAGACGATCAGTGACAGCCTTCTTATTGCTATGGTGTTGAAGGGTCTTCCAGAGAAATTTACTCCATTTAATACTGTAGTTATGCAGAAGGATAGTGAGCCTACGTTTCTGGAATTCAAGTCTGCTAATGAGTTATGAAGAAAGCCTGAGGAGTTGAGAGGCACATAGACCTAATGTGAAGAGTGAGAACGTCCTTAAGGTGAATTATAAGAAGAATCCTGATTTTCAGTGCGGAGGGTCTCTGCCAGTGGCTCATCAGTAAGATGTTATTCATGTGGTAAGCCTGGACGTAAGTCTTTCGAGTGTAAGTTGAAGAAAGACAGAGGTAAGTGGTGCAAAGAACGCAAAACCATTACACACAATTTTGATGAATGTGGACATGCTAATAGGCCCACTAGATTTTCTAGTGCAAATGTGAATGTTTGTAAGCCTAGATCCACTAATAATTATAATGATGAAGAATTTTGTTTCAAAATAAGTTGCTCTGTTGATAACATATCTACAGATGTATGTAATGTTCTTGTTGATTATGGTGCTACTACCCACATCATTACTGATAAATCCAAGTTTAAGTGTTTTGATGAGACTTTGATGAATCAAAACATATGGTTGAACTTGCAGATGGTGCAAGATGCAAGAATATTGTTAAAGGTAAAGGTAAAGCTAAAATCAAAATTTTAAGTAATTTTTATTTTTCCTAACGTACTTACCGAGAACTACTTTCTTAGGAGTTACCTGTAACCTCCTCTCTACCGACCAGAGTTTTTGTGTAGTGTACCCCCCACCCCGTTTTCTAAGGAGGCCTACCCCCGGCATTAAGGAATGTGCCCCGAGGGTAGGCTTATCGTAAGTCGATGTCCAGCCGGGTCAAGCTCTTCAGTAACTTCTATTGGATTAGCACAATGCTTGCAAGGGAAGAGAGGCACTCGGGGAAGGAAGGGAGGGCCATTACCCGAAAGTAGTTCTCGGTAAGTATGTTAGGAAAAATAAAAATTACTTAAAATTTTTGATTTGTTCCAACACGAATACTTACCGAGAACTACTTTCTTAGGAGACTTACACTTTAGGAGGCGGGAGTGTACTTCTGACCCCCTGACCCGGGAAGCGGAGGCCAAGAGGCCCAGGGATAACGGTACCTACTAGAAAACGGATGCGAGGGTAACTACACAAGAGTTCACGTTAGTGTCTAAGTACTCACCCTTTGAAAAACTTCTTCTGATTCTTCTTCCAGTAGCGTAGTCGTGAAGAATGTGTTATCCAATGGTATCAGTTGGTAGTCCCCGATGAGGCTAGGGAGCAACTGGGTAGGATGGAAGGAAACCGCACTTGTGTCTCCCGGTTGCTAGCCGTGATTGCGCCTGGGGCTTTACCGTTACACCGCTTGGAGGGCGGAGATGACTGTTCCAATGGAGAACCCGTCTAAGGACTTCCTCGAGTAGTCCTTGAGGTAATGGGCAGTAAAGGTTGACTGGTTCGACCAAGTACCTGCTCGCAGGATTTGACCTACTGCCATGTTTTTCTCAAAGGCTAAGGAGGTGCTCAGGCCCCTGATGTCATGAGGTCGGGGGGTGCCTGGCACTGCTATGCCTTCCTCTTTGTAGGCTCTGGCGATAACTTGTCTCAACCAGAAGGAAATGGTGTTCTTGGACACTTGTTTCTTATTAATACCTGTGGATACGAAGAGGCTCTTGATGCCTGGGCTGAGATGAGCCGTTCTTTCCAGGTATTTTCTAATTGTCCGTACAGGGCATAATTTCAAATCTTCTGCATTACCCGTCCTAGGGATGGCAGGTATTGAAAAACCTTCGAACTTCGGATCCCAGACTGCTGGGTTCTGAGTCTTAGCCACAAAGGAAGGTACGAACTTGAAGGATATTTCTTTCCACCCCTTCGAATGCGAAACGTCATATGACAGACCATGGATCTCACCTACTCTCTTAGCGGACGCCAAGGCCAGCAAGAAGACGGCCTTGAGGGTGAGATCTCTGTCCACGATATCCTTCAAAGGTTCAAAGGGGGGGCCACACAACATCTTCAGGACCTTGGCTAAGTCCCACTGGGGCACCCTACTCGCCTGTGGGGGGCAGGACTGCTCGAAACTCTTGACAAGCATCGCTATGTGCCTCGAGGCCCCCAGGTCGATGCCCTTCAGGAGGAAGACTTGGCCTAAGGCGGTTCGAACCCCTTTTATGGCTGGGATTGACATTCCCACCTTGTCTCTAAGAAATACCAGAAAATCTGCTATGTCGGGGACCGAGGCCTTAAGAGGTTTAATGCGCTTCTCGGAGCACCACTTCGTGAAGGAGGCCCACTTAGCCTGGTAGACCGCGGCTGACGACTTTCTCAGGTATAGCGACATTCTCTTCGCCATGGAAGAAGAATAACCTTCTTTCTTTAGGAGCCGCTCGATAGTCTCCAGGCGTGAAGACGTAGGGAGAGTGGGCTGTCGTGGAGCCTGAGAAAATGAGGTTGATGCAGAAGGTCTGACCTGTCGGGCAGAGGCCACGGTGGTTGACTCGCCAGGTCTTTTAGGTCCGCGGACCACTCTCTCTCCGGCCACCAGGGCGCTACCAAAGTCATCTTTAGGTTTCGGGCTGTCCTTACTCTGTTGAGCACTTGCCTTATCAACGTGAAAGGGGGAAAAGCGTACACATCTAGATTGTCCCACTTGTGCTGAAAGGCGTCTTCTAAGGCTGCTTTCGGGTCTGGTACAGGAGAGTAATATACAGGGAGTTGGGCGTTGAGTTTTGTTGCAAAGAGGTCCATCACCGGGGAACCCCAACGTTGGATGATGAGCTTGGCTACTTCTAAGGAAGAAGGGACCATTCTGTCCCTACTATCTGGCCCACTCTGCTGAGGCCGTCGGCCAGTACGTTTTTCTTCCCGGGAATGAACCTCGCTAACAACACCACTTGGTTCTCTTCTGCCCAATCTAGAATTTTTATGGTGAGATCGCACAACTCCTTCGACTTCAAGCCTCCTTGTTTCTTTATGTATGTCACTACCGTGGCGTTGTCGCACATCAACGCCACTGTGTTTCCTTTTAGTAGACTCGCGAAGTGTAGGCAAGCCTTCTGGACTGCCTTCAACTCCAGGACATTGATGTGGAGTTCCTTTTCCCCGTCCAACCAGGTCCCTCGAGCTGTTTCGTCGAGGAGATGGGCTCCCCACCCTTGGTTGGAGGCGTCTGTGAACAGTAGCAACTCGGGGGGGTCGCTCCCGAAGGGCATCCCCTTGAGTGAGTTCGACCGGCAATGCCACCATTCTAGGGAGGGTCTCGTGTTTGGTAGGACTGGGATTAGAACTTGTTGTGAGTCCAGTTGGCACCAGAGGTTCTTCAGGTTCCATTGTACCACTCTGAGCCTTACACTTCCTTGGGGCACTAGTTTCTCCAATGAGACCAGATGACCTATTAGTTTCTGCCAGTCTTTCGCTCTCCTGGGGTGCTCCGACAGGAACGGCTGAATGATATTCATGAGGTTGCTTATTCTGTCCTCCGAAGGGAAGGCTTTTCCCAGAATGGTATCTAACGTCATTCCCAAGTAGTTCATTCTGGTGGATGGGGATAGGGTTAATTTCTCCGGGTTGATTACGATGCCCAGATCCTTGCAAAACTGGAGGAGTTCCATCCCTTGTTCCTCCAAGAGGTCCTTTTAGGCGGAAAGAAGCAACCAGTCGTCCAGGTATCGGATGAGGCGAATGCCTCGTTCGTGAGCCCACACTGAGACGGTCGTGAAGACTCTCGTGAACACCTGGGGCGCTGTTGACAATCCGAAGCAAAGGGTCTTGAATTGCAGGATCTGGGAACCCCATTTCACCCGGAGAAACTTTCGACTCGAGGGGTGGACCGGAATTTGGAAGTATGCGTCTTTGAGGTCTATGGTCATCATGTAATCTTTCTCCCTCAAGGACAGCAGGACTGACTTCGGCGTGTCCATCTTGCAGTCCGTCTTCTTGATGAATTTGTTGAGAGCCGACAGATCTATAACCGGTCTCCACCCCCCCGTCACTTTTTCTACCAGGAACATACGACTGTAGAAACCCGGTCCTGGGAGAAGAACTTCTTCCATGGCGCCCTTCTCTAACAAGGAGGACACTTCCTTTTGAAGGGCGGTCTTCTTCAACGGGTCTCTGGGAGCTAGCCATTCCGCCCGGCTGGCCGGGATAAGAGGGGGTGGTTCCGTTAAGAACGGTAGTCTGTAGCCCTCCTTTAGTACGGACACTGTCCAAGGCTCCGCTCCGTGAGCCTTCCATGCTTGCCAATGAAGTCTGAGGCATCCCCCAACCCGAGGCTTAGGCGGGGATAGGGGGCCTCCCACTCTATCTCCTTCTGGAGGAGCGGCCTGAACGGCCTCTCCTAGAGGCCGAGTAACCAGACCTGAAGGAGCTTGAGGAAGCTGGAGCTCCCCTACGGGAGGGCTGAGGCGTTGAGGACCAGGCGGAAGAGGGAGCCCCTCTCCTCGTCGTGCTGGGAGAGGCTTGGGACGTCGCGGCACTATCCGAGACGGACCTCTTGTAGGGCGGTCTCCTAGAAGGCGTAGGCCTGGGGTTGTTAGACTCCTTCTTCTTCGAGACCTTCTCCATGATGGTCTCCAGTTCCTTCAGGGGAAACAAGGACTCTCCCCACAAGGGTAAGCTCCGTATGGCCCGCGCTTCCCTGTCTGGTACCTTCCGGGACACTTTCGCCAGTACGGTGTCTCTCGTACGGAGTACCCAGTTAGCCGTCAGGGCGAGCGACTGGTAAGTTAAAAATTTTAGGGTTTTACCCCCGGAGGTAATAAGGTCCCTCAGGAGGCCTTGCTGGTCAGGGTCCGCGGGGTCGAACGAGGCTTGTACCCCTACTAAGGTGGAAGCCCACCAGTCCAGCCAAGAGGAGACGTTCACTAAATCTCTCGACATTTCCTCCATCATGGAGGCCTCTGCTGGCGAGAAACAGACCGGGGCCGAAGAGGCCCTATCGTCTGAGAGGCCCTGACTCAGGATGTCGATGGATGACTCCACTTTACAGGGGCCTGGGCGACGTCCCTCTGGCACATATACTTTGCCTTGGGTTCTGAGGCCCTGGAGCAATTTTGAGGAACTCTGGGTTTTGGGGGCTTCGGCCTTACTAGCCACCACCTTGTCCACATACTCCTGCCCTAGGACCAGATCTCGGGCTAGAGGAAGCGCTAGAGACGTCTTAGGTTGGGTAGGGGTCTGCATAATTCTTAAAAGGCTTGACCTCCAATAATCCTCGTCTGTAGCTGTAGGTTCCTCGATTTTGTGGTGTCTTCTGATAAGGCCAACCACCCTCCTATAGGCCGAGTCCTCCGTTGGTGAACCCTCCCTTCCGTCAGCCGAGGGCTCGGCTTGGGGCCGGGGAGCTGGGTTACCGGGTACACCTACTGGACGTCTAGCTCTTGGGGCCAGGGGTGCCGTCCTACCGAGGTACTGGATTTCATCTGCGGGGGCGTCCGCACCAGGGGCCTGGGTTAACGCAGGCATCGCTGATTCAGCGGGGACTCTCGTCCGCTCAAGGGCTCTGGGTGCCGAGGACGCGGTTCCCGTGGGCTGACCCGACAGCAGGAACCGTTCCTTCCGACCCGAAGGCCGCACCAGCTGGGCTGATTCGGCCAGGTCGCCCGACAAGAAGCGCGTTTCCCCCCTCTGGGCGGGGTGAACCGGAGGCTTCGAGGACTTATGCCTTCTTGTAGAGTCCTTCCTGCGAGCTTGGTTGCGAGGGTCAAGGTTGTGTTTTGGGGAAGGCATCCTTGGTGAACACTCTCTGCACCGGCGGTCCGGGGAACAAAGCACCTTTGAGTCCCGGGGTACGAAGACCCAGTCGCCATCAGGAGACCTACTCCTCCTATACTTACGCCCTGGGGAGCGGGAGCGCTTGCTACTGTACAGGGAGCGCGACCTCGAACGGGAACGCTTTCTCCTGGACCGCTCCCTCCAACGACGGTGTTTTAACCTGACTTCCTCCGACGACGAAAAATAATCATCCGACGAACCCGACGACACTGTGCTTATCGTATGTCGGCCGGTAGCGAGGACTGCGGGGGACTTCTTCGCGCGTTGAGTGCCCGAGGTCGACGGCTGAAGGAAATCTTCGGGGACTTCCGTGAGGGGGGCCGGGAACGATTCAAGGCGCTCCATGTTAGGGAGTCAGGGGTCCAGGGCCACTTCCATCCTTAAGGGTGACCTACCCGGCGTCTTCGGAAGCCTCCAACCGAAGGCATCATTACCCGAAGGTCGTAACTTCTTCTGGTTGTGTCCGCCTAACGAAGACCCTGAAGCACAGGCCCACGAGGGCGGCGAAGACACAGACACCGCGTTACTACCCCACAAGGGGTCATCGGAGGACGCGTGCCCCCCGAGCACAAGGGCCGACTCTCCGGACGCACTACTGGGTTCTTCACTAGCCATAGAGAGGCCCGCAATCGGCACTGCACTTTCACTAGGTTCCTGGGGAAGGTCGCCTTGTTCCTTCTCTACGACAGACTTACCTCGTCCCCTACTCTGTGTAGGGAACAGCGAAACAGAGGCCCCGTCGGACCGCTCACTGGGTGATGGTAGAGGCGAAGTAACACTAGCTTTTCTGGGGGAACGTTTCGCCGATTTTCTCTTTCGTACCGTAGCGTACCCACTGGATATCGCTCCAGTCTACACACTCGGGGCACGTATCTGCTGACGAACAAACCCTTCCCCCACAGGAGGAGCAAAGGGAGTGAGGATCCACTTCAGGCTTGGAGAGGAACGCTCCACACGATTTACCGGCTCTAGGCCCCGGACAACGGCGGATTTGCTCCATAATGCACACACGCAAGACACAAGCACGAAGGGAATCAAGGAATACACTGGGTAAGCACACGGGTGGAAGGTGAACACACAGGAACACCCGGGAAAAGTACACAGGAAAACAGAAGTGACCATGTGGGGCACTTAGAACGCACACAAAGGATCGATAGAAAACGAGGGCGACGTGTTTACACGTCGCGACCAGAGAACTTACTGAAGAGCTTGACCCGGCCGGACATCGACCTACGATAAGCCTACCCTCAGGGCACATTCCTTAATGCCGGGGGTAGGCCTCCTTAGAAAACGGGGTGGGGGGTACACTGCACAAAAACTCTGGTCGGTAGAGAGGAGGTTACAGGTAACTCCTAAGAAAGTAGTTCTCGGTAAGTATTCGTGTTGGAACAAATTGTACTTTATGATACAAATGGTATAGAACAAAATGTTGTTCTTGATAATGCCTTGTATATTCCTACTTTTAAGCAGGATATATTTTCTGTACAATCAGCTGTTAGTAAAGGAGCTACAGTAAGCTTTAATCCTAAGTTGATAAGCCCAAATGGTCTGTCTTGAAATAAATAAGAAAGGTAAGCTGTATTATCTAAATAATGTATGCTCATGTAAATCTCGTTCACTAGAGGAGTGGCATAAGGTTTTGGGACACTGCAATGTTAAAGACATTTTGAAGTTAGAAGATAAAGCTGAAGGTATGAAAATTAGTGACAAAAGTAATTTTGATTGCATAACTTGTCATGAAGGTAAAATGCATTTATCTAGGAACAGATTACCAGATGAGAGAGCAAAGAATAAAATGGAATTTGTACATTGTGATCTTGCTGGACCAATGAGTATTGAATCAAGGGAAAAATCAAAATATTATATTGTTTTTGTAGATGATTATTCAGGATCTGTTTTTATTTCTTTAAAAAGAAAAGTGATGCACTTAATGCTACTAAGAAATTCCTTGCTGATACTAGTTCTTATGGTGTTGTTAAAAGATTAAGGTGTGATAATGGAGGAGAATTTACTTCTTCAGAATTTAAAGAATTTCTGGTAAGTAATAAGATTAAACAAGAATTTTCTTCATCAAATTCACCACACCAAAATAGTACTGCTGAGAGAATGTGTCGTACATTGTTTGAAATGGCATAATTCATGTGGAATTATGCTGTTAGGGCAGCTGCTTATATAAGGAATAGATGCTACAATTCTAGACTAGATAAAACCCAATATGAAGTGTTAATGTCTAAGAAGCCTAAACTTGAAAATATGCATATTTTTGGTTCCCTGTGTTATGCTTATGTAGAAAAGAAAGCTAAGCTAGACCCAAGATGTGAATAGGGAATATTTGCTGGCTGATTCATCCAGTCCTACTTATCTTGTATACTATCCAGGAACTGACAGTTTGAGAAAGGTTAGGTTAGTACATTTTACTGATAAAATGACAAATTCATAGATAATTTGTATTTTTCCTATCTATACAAACCTTAGCTATTTACATGGGGTAATTACTTCGGCGTAGCTGAATGACGAGCCATAAAAGTTTTAACGAGGGTTTACTACCCCGCCGGTGAATGCTTCACTATGCTTAGAGGTAGGACTTATCTTGGGGGACAGGGCGGGCGGGCACATATGTGTAAATAGCTAAGGTTTGTATAGTTAGGAAAAATACAAATTATCTACGAATTTGTCATTTGTTCCGTAACTGAAATACAAACCACGCTATTTACATGGGGTGACTTAACCCTTAGGAAGGGCAGTAAGTACCCTGCCATACTAGCTTTGGCTTGCCCGGGGACCCCAACTTCGAGTGTGTAGGAACTCAAGAAGTAAGGGGTCCCTGCTCCTCGCTGACAGTTGTGAAACTGCTGCGGCCTACGTAAGCTGTTTGTGAAGGTGAGAAGTGACTCGTCCTAGGAAGTTGACCTGGAGTTCTTCAGATGAAAATCTAGGCTAGTACTCTCCCAATACCACCTCGTCAGGGTATGGGGACATGACAGTATTACATCTTAATACTAGGAACACTAGGGAGCATGGCTTACCTGCAGAGGTTCAAGGTCAGCTGTGCAGAAAACCCAGGATGCTGCTTTCTCCAAGGGAGGAGAGGATGAAGAAAAGAATAAGAGCCAGGCAGATCTTTTCATTCACGCAGAATAAAACCGGGTAACAATGCCCTCAACCTTCTGCTACTTGTCCAATAAGGAGCCTGAGGTTAGACCAGCTGTTGTGCACCCACCACAAGGCCGATAGAAAACGTATCGAGCCTCCTGTATGTCACCTCTTGCAGGTAGTGGGCCGTGAAGGTGGTCTGACGCTTCCACACCCCAGCTTGAATGACCTGCGTCACTGAAAAGTTCTTCTTGAAGGCCAGGGACGTAGCCACGCCCCTGACGTCATGCGCTCTAGGGCGAAGTGACGGAGGAGGGTCAGGATTCAAGGCCAGATGTATTACCTTGAGAATCCAGGCTGAGATAGTATTTCTGGTGACCCTCCTCTTCGTCTCCCCGGTGCTCACGAACAAGGCTCGCACCTGGGGACGAACTGCCGCTGTTCTTTTAAGATACAACCTCAGACTCCTAACTGGGCACAGTAGGAGATGGTCTGGGTCATCTGTTACAGAATGGAGACTCGAAACCCGGAAGGAGTCGAACCTTGGGTCCGGCACTCCCGGGTTCTGAGTCTTGGCAACAAACTCAGGGACGAAGCTGAACGTTACCTCCCCCCATCCCCTTGAATGGGCGATGTCATACGAGAGACCATGAAGCTCACTGACTCGCTTGGCCGAGGCCAAAGCTAGCAGGAAAACCGTCTTCCAGGTAAGGTGGCGATCAGAAGCCTGGTGTAATGGTTCGTAGGGAGGTCTCTTCAGAGACCTGAGGACTCGAACCACGTTCCATGGAGGAAGTCTCACTTCCGACTGAGGGCAGGTAAGTTCATTACTCCGTATGAGAAGGGAAAGTTCCAGCGAGGAAGAAATGTCCATTCCTTTAAGCCTGAAGGCAAGACTTAAGGCTGAGCGATAGCCTTTCACTGCCGAGACTGAAAGGCGCATTTCCTCCCGCAGATAAACGAGGAACTCCGCTATTGCTAGTAAAGTGGCATCGAGGGGAGAGATACCCCTTCCACGACACCAACCACAGAAAACTCGCCACTTCGCCGGGTAGACTCCTGCGGATGATTTGCGCAGGTGGCCAGACATCCTGTTCGCAACTTGTTGCGAAAATCCTCTCTATGTGAGGAGATGCTGGATAGTGTCCAGGCGTGAAGTCGAAGCGAAGCCACGGCTTTGTGGTAGATCTTGGAGTGTGGTTGTTTGAGTAGCTCGTGACGTGGAGGGAGCTCCCTCGGAACCTCAGTGAGGAGTTGCAGAAGGTCCGGGAACCACTCTGCGTGATGCCATAGCGGAGCTATCAGGTTCATTGAGAGATTGACTGATGTTCTGGTCTTGTTGAGTACCCTCCTCATCAGACAGAACGGGGGAAAGGCGTACACATCGACGTTGTCCCACCGTTGTTGGAAGGCATCCTGCCAGAGAGCCTTGGGGTCTGGGACTGGGGAGCAGTACAGCGGGAGCTTGGTGTTCAGCGCCGTAGCGAACAGATCCACCATCGGGGAACCCCACAAAGTCAGAACTTTGTTGGCTATCTGAGGATCCAAAGACCACTCGGTACTCACTATCTGCGTTGCTCTGCTCAGACTGTTGGCGAGCACATTCCTTTTGCCTGGAATGAAGCGAGCCGCTAGTGAAATCGAGTGGACTTCGGACCATCTCAGGATCTCTACTGCAAGATGGGATAGCTGTTCTGAAAAGGTACCTACCTGCTTGTTGATCTAAGCCACTACCGTGGTGTTGTCGCTCATCACCACAGAGTGGCCCGCCAGGACTTGGTGGAACTTCTGAAGTGCCAGGAACACGGCCTTCATTTCTAGCAGGTTTATGTGAAGGTACTTTTCTGATTCTGACCACAGGCCTGAGGTCCTGTGGCTCAGAACGTGGGCCCCCCACCCTTTGTTTGATGCCTCCGAGAACAGCATCAAATCTGGGGGAGGGACGAGAAGATCCACTCCCTTTCGTAGGGACTTGAGTCGCCACTGGAAAGATCTCATTCTGAGGCGACCGTTGGGAACGAGACGGGTCAGGGAGGAGAGGTGGCCGAAGAGACGAAGCCACGATTGGGCTGGGAGTTCTTCTCAATTGAGGAAAGGTCTCGCGGCCTTCCTCAGCCTTGCTATCCTGTCGTCTGATGGGAAGGCTTTGTGGAGATTGGTGTCTATGACCATGCCTAGATATACCAGTTTCTGAGAGGGCTGCAGGGAGGACTTCTCGAGATTTACCACGATCCCTAGATCCTGGCAAACTTCGAGGAGCTTGTCTCGGTGGCGAAGAAGGGTTGCCTCAGAGTCCGCTAGGATCAGCCAGTCATCCAGATAACGAAGGAGACGGATGCCGATCCTGTGAGCCCACGAAGAGATGAGGGTGAATACTCTGGTGAACACCTGAGGTGCTGTGGAGAGACCGAAGCACAGCACCTTGAACTGGTAGATCTTGTTGTCTAGGCAGAATCTTAGGTACTTCCTTGAAGACGGATGGATTGGGATCTGGAAATACGCGTCCTTCAGGTCCAGTGTACACATGAAGTCTAGTGGTCTCACCGCAAGTCTGACCGTGTCTGCCGTCTCCATGCTGAACGGAGTCTGCTTGACAAACCCGTTCCGGGTTGAGAGGTCGATGACTGGTCTCCAGCCTCCAGACGCCTTTCTCACAAGAAAGAGTCGACTGTAGAAGCCTGGGGACCCGTCTACAACCTCCTGGAGAGCGTCCTTCTTCAACATAGTCTGGACTTCTGCCCGAAGGGCTTGCCCTTTTGCCGATCCCATGGCAAAAGAGCTTAACGACACTGGATTCGCTGTCAGGGGAGGTAGAGAGGCTATGAACGGGACGCAATAACCTAGAGTGATCACGGAGATCGTCCAGGCATCGCCCGAGCTGCTGCCACCTTGTCGCGCAACTCTGTAGGCATCCCCCCACTGGTGGACATGCAGGGGAATTGCCAACCATAGCATTTTCGGCCTCGGCTGTTACCTCTAGGGTTCTTGCCTCCCCTGGAGGACTTCTTGCTCCTTCTGCTCTTGGCAGGAAAGGGCTTAGACACCTTTGGCTTCGCTGCAGTAGTCTTCTTCGTGTCCTTAGCTGGACGGGGCTGCTGAACCGCTGGAGGTTTGTAGGGCCTCGATGTCAGGGCCCTGTGGATGAGGGAATCCTGGTTGGATTTCCTCCACCTCTCAGCGGTGAGCTCTACGTCCTTAGGCTCAAACAGACTCTTACCGAACACGGAAGAGTGTCTGAGCCTGGTAACCTCTGAACTGGGGACCTTCTGGTGGAACCTCTCGGCCACAGCGTCCCGACGTTTGAGAATCGTATTGGCCCACAAGCTCGAGACTTGGTGGGCCAGAAACTCAATGGTACGTGTGCCCGAGAATAAGAAAGTCTCCAGCGCCTTCCTGGTGCTTTCTTTGGAGAGGTCCTCGGACCGCACCAGGATGCCCAGAGACCCCAGCCAAATGTCAAGCCACGAAGTTGCCTGCATGGCACACTTGGTGACTTTCTCCTGGCTCAAGATCTCAGTGGCAGAGAAGGACACGTGCCGGTTGGAGAATCTCTCAAGAGGGACTCCCCCTGTGAGTTCTTCCACAGAGTGGTGCAACGGAAGACTCAGACAAGACTCCTCAAGGATCTCGAAGTACCTCCTCTGATGGACTCGAGGAGGAGGGAGGAGCTTGTTACCGGCACTCGATCTGCTGGAGGAGGCAAGCTCAGAGAGCTGGCCCTCGACCTTGTCCCTGGCACTCTTCATCCCCTGAGACCAGGGCAAAGCTGCACTGGCCCTAAAGGGTTTCTGGGTGCCATAGACGCGGTCCAGGACCGTGTCCTTACCTTCATGAGGGGGAATCTCAGGGTCTGGGATCCCATTGAGGTTCCTCATGAGGGTCAGGACTTGCCAGAAAGCGTGTTCTGACTCCTGGTGCTCTCCTCCTGAAGGACTGGCAGCGAAGTCTCCCGTCCCCAGTGGCTCTACCTGGGGGGACACGTGGACATCCTCGGTGGCTCTAGACGATTCCTACCTGATCCTTGCTGACGATTTGGGAATTGTCTTAGAGTCCTTAGGCTCCCTCCTGGGCGGGATACAGGACTCGAGCAACGAAGGGGGCAGGCTCTTCTCCACCCCTGGACGAGACGACTTCTCAGGGAGAGGCGGCGCTTCCCCCATTGGTGCGATGGGGGAATGGTCCGGCTCATCCGACTCTCCTGAGGATGGGTAGTCCTCATTCGCAGGGGAGGGAGAGAAAGTCTGGGGGGGAGAAGGAGCCTTGCGCAAGGACCTGCGAGGAGACAATATAGAACTCGGAGGAGTTTCCATGGGAGAGACTCCTCTCTTCCTCTTCAGGGGAGAGGAAACTGCCGCTGGTTTGTGACCCCCGTCAGAGAGGGCGGGCTTAATCGCCTGCACAAGAGCTCTGACTAGGGTGCCGAACCAGGGCTGCTGGCTGACAGTCGCGCTGTCAGACACCCCCTCTGGAGGGAAGGGGATCGTGCGATCCCTAGGAGGAGTCGACAAATGTAGGTTCGCCTGTGGGGCTGAAAGGAAAGAGTCCCTATACCTATCCGGGAAATGCCCCTCCTCCGGCGAGCGCGCTGGTCTGCGCTTGCGGGGAGGGGAACGAGACGAAGAACTGTCTGCCTGGCGGCCCTCGAGCTGCGGGTCGCGTGACGGGCCCTGGTCAGGGTCGCGCGCGAAGGGCTCGCGCGACACAGGAATCTCGCGCTCGCACAGGCGCACACATCTGCGTGGGCGGGGGCGTGCGCGAGGTCGCGGTGGTGTGCAGGCGAGGATTCAGGAACGATGGAGCGGGCGCGTGGGCGCGCAGCAGCTGGAGCGGGCGCGCGTGGGCGCGCAGCAGCTGGAGCGGGCGCGCGTAGGAGATGGCGAGGGCGTGTGGCGCGCAGGAACCGGCACGGGAGGCGGCCGGATGCGAGGGTGCGCAGCAACCTGATGCGGCCCCGGAGGGCGCGAGATAACGGGGGCGCCTGAGCGCGTGTCCGGGAGAACCGGGCGAGGGCGTGTGAGCACTGGTGCAAGATCGCGTGCGACAGGGATGGCGCGTTGGCGCTGGTCCGACAGGACCGACATGCTCGCCTGTGGGCGCGCTGGGCGCATCAGGACGTGGTCGCACTGGGGTGCGCTGCTGCGGCGGCCGCGTAGGGCGTGCGGTTGGATGAGGGCGCACAGGTGTGCGCTGGAGGGTTACATTAGGCGCCTTGAAGACAGGAACGGGGCGCGTGACAGAAACAGGGCGCGTAACCGGGGCGTCGCGCGCGGTTGTAGCGCGTGCAGGATCGCGCGGTCTGGAAGGAGAGCCTAGGGGCGGCTGTGAGCGCCCGTGCGCTAGCTTGGAAGCCTCCTGGGTGACGCGCTGAGGTGTTGAAGCGCGTTGGTGTGCTCGTGAGCGCTGGATCTGGAACTGCGCGTGGGCGCGTGTCGCGCGTCTCTCCAGACGGGCGCAGCGAGTCCGGAGGAACCTGTGGGCGCCTGTGCGCCAGCGAAAGAGCCTCCTGGACTGCGCGCGACGAGGCAGGAACCGGGGACGCTGGGGCGCCGGTGGGTGCGTGAGCGCAGGTGGCCGCTGGGGCACTGGTGGGTGCGTGTGCGCAGGTGAGCGCTGGCGCGCTGTAACAGGAACTGCTGGAGGGCGCCGAGGCGTAGAAGGGCGTGGGCGCGCAGGGGCACCCTGGCGCGTGGCAGGAACGGTGGCGCAAATGCGCGAGGGTGAGCGCCGTGGCGCTAAGTTAGGAACAGCGGCAACGGCAGGCACAGCAGCGACATTAGCAGGAGAGCGCACAGGAAGAACCTGGCGCTTGAGGGCGAGAGGCGTGGTTTTGCGCTCAAGACCCTTCACCCCCGAAGGGCCCGGAGACTGCGCAGCGGCAGGATCAGGTGGCGCGTCACGCGCATCAGGAACATTAGATGTTGAAGGTCTGGGAGACTGGTCACTGTGTCCCGAAGGACGACCATCATCCGAAGGTGATCGCGAACGATCCCCGGAGAGGTCTAGGGTGGTAGCTGGCAGGATCGGTGAACGGCGAGTCGTCTCCTCCGCAGAGGACTGTGGTGACGACGAGCCGAAGAGGCGCCTCTTAACCCCCTTGTAAGGGAAAGGAAGGCCTCTACGGCGAAGGGGAGGATGAGCCTTCCGCCTTATACGCCCACGAGGGGCCATGGGATCAGCAAGCTGACCATCAAGGGGCCTCCGGAGAGGAGTCTCTGTAAGTGAACTCCCCCGAGGGGGAGAATCACCGGCACTTAGATCCTCCCTCGAAGGGTGTTCGGAGGGGGAATTTAAGCCGTCAGCTACCTCAGCCACAGGAACGGGGGTTTGACTTGACCCACGAGATGACTCCGTCACAACAACGTCAACCACAGACAGAGGATCTATCCCTGCTGTAGTTGGCGATTGTTTGACGGCTGCACCCAGTTTGATCATGTCAAACAGGGCTCCCTTGGAGGGCGAACCCTGCAGTCCCAAGGAAGCCCAAAGCTGAAACAAATCACGATTAGACATTAAATCCTCCTTCGGGGGAGGAGGGGCAGCCGCCTCGCTATGGGAGGCAACTACCTCTCCCGCACCCCGGGATCGGTCAACAGCACAGCGGTCTACGCTACCACTCGCCGGCCTCTCGGAAGAGACCACTCGAGGGGGAGCTTCGGTGGAGGAAAAGGCAACGGAAGAAGTCGTCCTGGAATTTTCTCTCTTCAGAGAAGCCTCTGAAGGAGAAAGATTTCTTTTGGCCTTCTTCTTCCGGTGCCGGGCAAACCTCTCCCACTGGGAGGTAGACCACTCCCTACATTCAATACATACATTATCACTATTACACCGCTGGCCCCTACAGTGAGGACATAAGGTGTGGGGATCGGTGTCGACCGCTGACATAAAGGTCCCACAAGGGCGGCCGGGAAGTCCAGGGCAAGTACGCATTGTCAGTAGAGGCCAACTTCAAGCACACTGCAAAAGAGAAAAAGCAAAAACAGATTAATATGGCAGTCAAAGTGAGGGAGAGCGCAGACAGGTCTGTTCTCTTCCCGAGCCAAATGTAAAGTGAAGCATTCCCGGTGTGTGTGGGGGGGGGGTAGCTAGCTACCCCTCCCTACCCCCGCTAACTAGCAGCGGGGTAGTAAACCCTCGTTAAAACTTTTATGGCTCGTCATTCAGCTACGCCGAAGTAATTACCCCATGTAAATAGCGTGGATTGTATTTCAGTTATGGAAAAATTCAATTTTGATAAATCCCAATGTCTAAAGGAAGATGGTGAATCAGAAGATAGTGAATCGGATTCTGATAATGTGAATGTCAATTGCAATGAAAAGAAAACAACTGTTAATGATAATCAGCGATCCTGTTTCTAAACCTATCCTTGTTGAAGATGAGCATAGTGAAATTAAAGGGATTTTGACGAAGGAAAAATCTATTTCTGGGAAGAGGCCTGTGACGCCCGGTGAAAAGTCCTTCTTTGTACCTTTTCTAATATAAATCTTCCAAATATACTAGAGAAAGATAAAAGCATGGAATGCAGAGGTTACAACCCTCGCGCGAACACCTTGTAGGTGTCATGTATTTAACAAAGGCGTGCGAAAACCACTATTCACAAGCTGTCTTCCATTTAGATAATCCCTTCATCAATGGGGAGGGCCGTGACAGGCCCTAGAGAACATAGTTGAACTACCCCACCGACACCTACCACGCGCGCTCATCCTTCTGTTTTGGACTTGCCCACAAAGTTGATATTTTTTTTGCCCAGTGTTTTTCGAAGTGTTTGTCGTTAATTCAACATGACTGACGTTGCTACTTCACCTTTACCAATGTTAAGTACCATAGTTTGTTTTGACAGTTTATTGCAGTACCGGGCATTTGTTCTGTTTCCAGTATTGTGGATTTTAGTTTTGGAAGCGATTGGCCTGCTTCGGTATCGGCAGCCATTTTGGGTTGTGTTCGCTTCGGTAAATTTTCAAGTTATTATTGCCCAACCTGGTACTCTGTCATCTAGGTTATATCACTTACGTTTTATGACCAATTTTATTATCATTATTTATTATTAGTTTTTACTATGGTATTTATTTGCTAGCAAGTCCAATTTGGACCTACGAAGAATAGCGATTTAGTCTTTGTTATAGTTTTGTACTCGCCTCAGGAAGATGCTCGATTTAGACTATATCTGTTTATTTGTTACGTTGTCGTTATTCTTCGTTCTTGGTTATTACAATTACTAAGAAAAAAGCAATCAATTTTATTATTTTTCTTATCATATTATTGTGTGATGTTGGTTTTTTATTATGTAACCTTGAGAGCAAGAGCATAGAGTGCTCGTTTCCTGTTCTACAGATACGAGTTACCCCTTCTCTCGTTTTCTTTATTAGCTCGAGTAAGAGAGGTGGATTTCCCGTTTTCCGTTTTTTTACGATCACGAGTTATTCCTGCCTCCTCTTATTCTCCGAGTTGATGATATTACGTTTAATGATATACACGTTTTATTGATGTGGTTACTGTTAATATAGCTAGCACTATTAATAGGTTACGTTAGTGTATGAGTCATTAATTGGGGTCGTTTTATGCCGACACCCTTAGCTACGCCTTGAGTTATACTCCGCTATAATGGATACTCATTGGGTGAGAACTAGTTAGATATTTGGAGTGCAACGGTGAAATCCGGCACTCAGACTCCGGCTGAGGCCTTTTGCACACGTATCCAAGTAGTGAGCAAACTGCTCCCAAATATCTTGAAGAATATGTTGATCCTGATAATGTGGATTTACTGGGCTATTCTGTTCATTATTGTTGTAAAGTAACTGAAATTCCTGAAAGCCATAGAGAGGCATTAAATTCACATGTGGCTCACAAATGGAAAGCTGCAATGTATGATGAAAATGATATTTTGATTATAAAATAAATTTTTGAATTTACTTACCCGGTGAATATATAATAGCTGACGTCTCCGACGGCTCGACAGAATTCAAAAACTCGCGAGCGATCGCCATGAAGGTAGCGGGTGTGCCCACCAGCGCCGACTATCGGCCAGATACCGCATATACATGTAAACAGCTCCAGTTCTTCTCATCCCGCTGGGTCTCTATCGGGGAGGAAGGGGGGGCCTTTAATTTATATATTCACCGGGTAAGTATATTCAAAAATTTATTTCATAATCAAAATATCATTTTTAAATATTAAACTTAGCCGGTGAATATATAATAGCTGATTCACACCCATGGTGGTGGGTAGAGACCAGTATTAATACAGTTTACGGCGTATATGCTTAGAGTTTTTGACAGTTATATCATAACAAAACCCAAATAAATATAGGTACCTGGTAAGGAAGCAGACTCTAACGATTACTCTGCCTTGTTAGTCCGCTTTCCTCACGAAGCCCAGCCATCCTCTTAGGATGCTGAAAGACTCCCAGGAGCTGAAGTATCCAGGGCGACAACCCATACAACAGGACCTCATCAAAACCCTTAATCTGGGCGCTCTCAAGAAATGACATTTGACTACCCGCCAAATCAAAAAGGATGCGAAAGGCTTCTTAGCCTTCCGTACAACCCAATTAAAAACATTTCAAGAGAAGATTAAAAGGATATTGGAATTAAGGGAATGTAGTGGTAGAACCCTTACCCACTACTGCACTCGCTGCAACGAATGGACCCAGTGTGTAGCAGTCCTCATAAAGAGTCTGGACATCTTTTAAGTAAAATGACGCGAATACCGACTTGCTTCTCCAAACGGTCGCGTCCATAATACTTCGCAGAGATCTGTTTTGCTTAAAGGCCCTGGAAGTTGCTATAGCTCTTACTTCGTGCGTCTTAACCTTAAGCAAGCAACGATCTTTTTCACTCAAGTGAGAATGAGCCTCTCGGATTAAAAATCTAATAAAATATGACAAAGCATTCTTTGACATAGGCAATGAAGGCTTCTTAACTGAGCACCACAAGGCCTCAGATCCACCTCGTAAGGATTTAGTCCGAGCTAAATAAAACTTCAGAGCTCTAACTGGACACAGCACTCTTTCAAGCTCGTTGCCTACGATCTCTGACAGGCAAGGTATATCAAATGACTTAGGCCAAGGACGAGAAGGCAGTTCATTTTTGGCCAAGAAAACCAAGCTGAAGTGAACATGTGGCTTTATCTGTAGAAAAGCCGATGTTCATACTGAAGGCATGGATCTCACTGACCCTTTTAGCCGAAGCCAAGCACACTAAGAAAAGCGTCTTGAGGGTGAGATCCTTCAGGGAGGCTGAATGTAATGGCTCAAACCTGTCGGACATTAGGAACCTTAGGACCACGTCTAAGTTCCATCCAGGAGTTGCCATATGACGCTCCTTAGAGGTCTCGAAGGACTTAAGGAGATCTTGGAGATCTTTATTATTGGACAGATCTAAGCCTCTATGTCTGAACACAGACGCCAACATGCTCCTGTAGCCCTTAATAGTGGGCGCTGAGAGGGAGCGAACATTTCTCAGATGTAGGAGAAAGTCTGCAATTTGGGCTACAGAGGTACTGGAAGAGGAAATGGATGATGACTTGCACCAGTCTCTAAAGACTTCCCACTTCGACTGATAGACCTTGATGGTAGATGCTCTCCTAGCTCTCGCAATCGCTCTGGCTGCCTCCTTCGAAAATCCTCGAGCTCCTGAGAGTCTTTTGATAGTCTGAAGGCAGTCAGACGAAGCGCGGGGAGGCTTTGATGAAGACTCCTTACGTGGGACTGCCGTAAGAGATCCATCCTTAAAGGTAGACTCCTTGGAACGTCTACCAGCCATTGAAGTACCTCTGTGACCCACTCTCTCGCGGGCCAGAGTGGAGCAACCAATGTCAACCTGGTCCCTTCGTGAGAGGTGAACTTCTGCAGCACCTTGTCTAGGATCTTGAAAGGTGGAAAGGCATAAACGTCCAGGTGAGACCAGTCCAGCAGGAAAGCGTCTATGTGAGCTGCCTCTGGATCTGGAACTGGAAAGCAGTAAGTCGAGAGCCTCTTTGTCAGAGAGAGTAGCAAAAAGATCTATGGTGGGTTGACCCCATGTCATCCATAGCTTCTCGCACACAGTATTATGCAACGTCCACTCCATGGAGATGACTTGTCTTCTTCTGCTGAGGCCGTCCGCCAAGACATTCATTTCTGCACAAATCTCGCCAAAGGAGAGATGTTACTGCCTTAAATGGAGTTCCTTCTGATCCGTGGATCAAAGACCCGAGCCTTCCAGACTGTCCAGTGGAGCTCCCTAACCCAAATCCGCTGCATCTGAAAACAACACATGGTTTGGGTTCTTGATCGCAAGAGAAAGACCTTCTCGAAGTCTGATGTTGCTGTCCCACCAAGTCAGACATGTCTAGACTGAGTTGGAGATTGGGAAAGAGATACTCACTAAGCCCTTCTCCTTGTTCCAATGTTTTAGGTGAAATAGGAAAGGGCATAGGTTGAGTCTCCCCAGAGAGATAAACTACTCCAGCGATGAAAGAGTTCCCACGAGGCTAGTTCAAACTCTTACAGAGCAACTGTTTTTCTCTTGCAAGTGAAGGACTTTTAACAGAGCTTGTTCCATTCTTGCGGGAGACGAAAAGGGTCGAAAAATCAGACACTGTATCTCCATTCCCAAAAAAAGAATAGTCTGGGATGGGATACTGTAAGTTACGACTTCTCTACGTTCACTATGAGACCTAGCTCCTTGGTTAGGTCTAATGTCCATTAGAGGCTCTCCAGACAGCGATATAATGACGACGCCCTGATTAGCCAGTCGTCAAAATAAAAGGAGGCTCTGAATCCTCAAAAAATGTAGAAAGCTTGCTACATTTTGCAAGGGCCTTGTAAAAACAAGAGGAGCAGGAATGAGGTCGGAGTACAGTGCTCGACAGTGGTACATTACTTTCCCGTCCACAAACCTCAGATGTAGTTGAAAGTTTGGATGAATCGGGATGTGGAAGTATGCATCCTGAAGGTCGAGAGAGACCATCCAGTCGCCTTCCCTTAATGCTGTCAAGACAGCTTGGTAGTCTTCATCGTGAAGTTTGTCTTGACAATGAACACATTGAGCGCACTTACATCTTAAGTACTCCTGCAGTGAACGTGGCTGCCAGATCATTGGAGCCATCCCTGATAGTCTTGTTCCTGCAGAGAACGTGGCTGTCAGATCATTGGAGCCATCCCTGATAGCCTTGTTCATGCATGACATAATTGTACAGCAAAATTTCAAACGCTCGAAAAAACTCCTAACAGGAGATGGTCTAGCTCTGAAGCCGACCATAAAATCTTAGAGCGTCTCATGGCCAGGCGCCGGGGAGAGTCTATGAGGCTTGAGAAGTCTCTCTGGGCAGAGGCAGGAACTCCCAAGCCGAGAACTTCTCCCGTGTCATACCAGACGCTCGCTCTATAAGCCAGTTTAAAAAGAGGGAAAGCAAAGGCTGTCTCCCCCAAACTCCTCCTGGTGATCAACCAGTCGCCTAGCAAACGTAAAGCTCTCTTAGAAGAGCGAGAGAGCACTAGCTTAGAAAACAACGGCATCGAAGTAGCTAGGCCTAGTGTAAACTCTGACGTTTAGGCGAACGAGGAGCAGCAGTTACAAAATAGTCCGGACAAAGATCCTTAAAATCAGCATGATTTATTTAAAGTCCATAGAGGGCTGAGCACCTTTAGGCTCCTCTCCGTCTGACAAAGTCCCCAAGGGAATATCAGTAGGAGGGGGATCAGCAACTTCCTCATCTGAAGGAACCTCGTCCGACAATTGCCGAGTCTCAAGCAAGGGAGAGACCTGCCGTGGTGGCAATGCTTGACAAGCAGAGTCCACACGCAAAGGAGCATCAGTAGCAGTCAAGGACGCTACGTCATGTAACTGCTTAAAGGACTGACCAGCAACAACAACAGGTGCGGGAGGACGCTCGACGTCAAGTCGAGACTGCCTAGATAGAGCAGTTAAAACAACTCTTGACTGCGGTGCTTGACGTTCAACGTCAAAACAAGGCAACTGAGCTGGTTGGCGAACGTCCTGAACGTCAACACGAGACTGCGGCAGCGGCTGAACGTCAACACGAGGCTGCGGCAGCGGCTGAAAGTCAACACGGGACTGCAGCGAGTTAGGATCCAAGTCACGTGACTGACGTGACAAACTACCGACATCACGTTTCATAACGTCAAAAGGACGAGTAAATGCTCATTTGGGCGGCTGACGGCCAGAGTCTCGTTTAGTGTAACGGCGACTCGAAAGCGAAGGTTCATCGTGAACCTGCTCAACGTCATACTTCTCCATAAGGGAGGCAAGCTTAGTCTGCATGTCCTGCAGGACAACCCATTTAGGATCAACGGGAGTCGGAACGGGCCGAGACGACGGTAACGTCTGTGTTGGCAAAACATTGCCTTTACCGCGACCCTCGGACCCCGTGTTACGCTTGCGTTTAATAGGCGAACCGTCTTCCGACGACTGCAAAGGGTCAGAGCTGTCCCCATGGCTACAGCCAGGACGCTGGACCTGTCCTGAAGGGACTGACTTCCGCTTTAAGGGTCTAGAAACTTTGCTCCAAGGTTTCTTTTGCGAGAAGCCTTCGGATGACGAGGAGAAAAACAGCCTCGCTCGTCTTATGGTAGGGGCGATCTTGCTAGACACGCCCGATACCATAGAGGGAACGTTTGTTCGTTGGTTAAAGCCTCTCGTCCCCATAAGTCCTACGACATTACTTCTCCCTGGTAGCATGGAAGCCTGAAAGAGGTCTCGGACTAGGTGAACGACAAGCACGAACAGACGAACCCTCGGTTGCAACACTAAAAAACACTTTGCGCAATTATCACTTTATCACTACGATTTTCTGTTTTTGCACTTACTTCACTGAAATCGTATTTTTCAATAATTTCACATTAGGCATGAATAAAACTGATTTCTACCTGAAGCACGCAATTCTCCCCTACATCAAAAGGTTATAATTGCGAAATGAGTCGTATAATGTAAGCACATTAGTACAAGCAAAAATCAGTAAACATGTTATTTTTATTAATAAAATAAATTTTTGAATATACTTACCCGGTGATCATATAAGCTGCAACTCTGTTGCTCGACAGAAAAACCTACGGTCAAAATACGCCAGCGATCGCTATGCAGGTGGGGGTGTACATCAACAGCGCCATCTGTCGAGCAGGTACTTAGTACTCCAAGTAAACAAAGAACCAATTTTCTCCTCGGTCCACTGGGTCTCTATTGGGGAGGAAGGGAGGGTCCTTTAATATATGATCACCGGGTAAGTATATTCAAAAATTTATTTTATTAATAAAAATAACATTTTTCAATATTAAACTTAGCCGGTGATCATATAAGCTGATTCACACCCAGGGGGGTGGGTAGAGACCAGCATTCAGCATTACATGTTTACATTATTATGAGCTAAGTATTTTGTATTTCATTTTAGCAGTTATTCAAAATAACAAACATAAAATAAATAAGTACCTGGTAAGGAAGTCGACTTGAACAATTACTCTGCCTTTTTAAGTACGTCTTCCTTACGGAGCCTCGCGATCCTCTTAGGATGCTGAGCGACCCCTAGGATCTGAAGTATCAAGGGTTGCAACCCATACAACAGGACCTCATCAAAACCTCTAATCTAGGCGCTTCTCAAGAAATGACTTTGACCACCCGCCAAATCAAGTAGGATGCGAAAGGCTTCTTAGCCTTCCGGACAACCCAAAAACAATAATAAAACATTTCAAGAGAAAGATTAAAAAGGTTATGGAATTAGGGAATTGTAGTGGTTGAGCCCTCACCCACTACTGCACTCGTTGCTACGAATGGTCCCAGAGTGTAGCAGTTCTCGTAAAGAGACTGGACATTCTTAAGATAAAAAGACGCGAACACTGATTTGCTTTTCCAATAGGTTGCGTCGATTATACTTTGCAGAGATCTATTTTGTTTAAAGGCCACGGAAGTTGCGACATCTCTAACTTCGTGTGTCCTTACCTTCAGCAAAGCTTGGTCTTCCTCATTCAGATGGGAATGAGCTTCTCGTATTAACAGTCTGATAAAATAGGATAAAGCATTCTTTGACATAGGCAAAGATGGATTCTTAACTGAACACCATAAAGCTTCAGACGGGCCTCGTAAAGGTTTTTAAATAGAACTTAAGAGCTCTTACAGGACATAAGACTCTTTCTAGTTCATTTCCAACCATACGATAAGTTTGGAATATCGAACGATATTGGTCAAGGCCGAGAAGGCAGCTCGTGTTTGGCTAGAAAACCAAGTTGTAGAACATGTAGCCGTTTCGGATGAGAATCCGATGTTCTTGCTGAAGGCATGAATCTCACTGACTCTTTTAGCTGTGGCTAAGCATATCAGGAAAAGTGTCTTTAAGGTGAGATCTTTCAGGGAGGCTGATTGTAGCGGTTCGAACCTGTCTGACATAAGGAATCTTAGTACCACGTCTAAATTCCAACCAGGTGTAACCAAACGACGCTCCTTCGTGGTCTCAAAAGACTTAAGGAGGTCCTGTAGATCTTTATTGTTGGAAAGATCTAAGCCTCTGTGACGGAAGACTGATGCCAACATGCTTCTGTAACCCTTGATAGTGGGAGCTGAAAGAGATCGTTCTTTCCTCAGATATAAGAGAAAGTCAGCTATTTGAGTTACAGAGGTACTGGTCGAGGATACGGATACTGACTTGCACCAGTTTCGGAAGATTTCCCACTTCGATTGGTAGACTCTAAGGGTGGATGTTCTCCTTGCTCTAGCAATCGCTCTGGCTGCCTCCTTCGAAAAGCCTCTAGCTCTCGAGAGTCTTTCGATAGTCAGAAGGCAGTCAGACGAAGAGCGTGGAGGCCTTGGTGTACCTTCTTTACGCGTGGCTGACGTAGAAGGTCCACCCTTAGGGGAAGTGTTCTAGGAACGTCTACTAGCCATCGAAGTACCTCGGTGAGCCATTCTCTCGCGGGCCAGAGGGAAGCAACTAGCGTCAACCTTGTCCCATCGTGAGAGGCGAACTTCTGCAGTACCTTGTTGACAATCTTGAACGGAGGGAATGCATATAGATCTAGATGTGACCAATCTAGTAGAAAGGCATCTATATGAACTGCTGCTGGGTCCGGGATTGGTGAGCAAAATATTGGGAGCCTCTTGGTCATCGAGGTTGCGAAGAGATCTATGGTTGGCTGGCCCCAGGTGGCCCAAAGTCTCTTGCATACATCCTTGTGGAGGGTCCATTCTGTTGGAATTATTTGTCCCTTCCGACTGAGACAATCTGCCATGACATTCAAGTTGCCTTGGATGAACCTCGTTACTAGTGATATGTCTAGACCTTTTGACCAGGTGAGGAGGTCCCTTGCGATCTCGTACAATGTCAGAGAGTAGGTCCCTCCTTGCTTGGAGATGTACGCCAAAGCCGTGGTGTTGTCCGAGTTCACCTCCACCACTTTGCCTTGAAGGAGAGACCTGAAGCTTTTCCAGGTCAGACGTACTGCCAGTAGCTCCTTGCAGTTGAAATGCATTGTCCTTTGACTCGAGTTCCATAATCCCGAGCATTCCCTACCGTCTAATGTCGCACCCCAGCCTACGTCCGAGAAGAGAACGTGGTTGGGAGTCTGAACAGTCAGGGGAAGACCCTCTCTAAGGTTGATATAGTCCTTTCACCAAGTCAGACAAGACTTTATCTTTCCGGAAACCGGGATCGAGACCGCTTCTAGCGTCTTGTCCTTTTTCCAGTGAAAAGCTGGATGGTATAGAAGAGGACGGAGGTGTAGTCTTCCTAGTGACACAAATTGATCCACGGATGACAGTGTCCCTACCAGACTCATCCACAGCCTGACTGGGCAGCGTTCCTTCTTCAGCATCTTCTGGATGGATAGCAGGGCTGGGGGCTGATCGTCTTGTTCAGCAACGTCCTCATCAGAGGGTTCCTCATCCGAAACTGATGGGGAAACGGCAACGGAGTGGGCAACTTCTGACTCGCTGAATCCGGTCGCACTGGTGGATGCGTGACGGAGCCGGACGCAATATCATGGCACTGCTGCACAGTCTGTGAACTGTCAACAATCATGGGTGCGCGAGGAAGTACAGCGTCAACCCGAAACTGTCTAGACTGTCTGGGTTGTGCAGTCAACACCCTACCGGGTTGCTGAGGTTGACGCACTGCGTCACAACAAGTCACCTCTGCTGGTTGTTGAACGTCCTGAACGTCAACAACCACCTCCGAGCGTCGCTTAACGTCAACGTGCGACTGGCAACCCACACTGGGTCGCATCGGTGGAGGAACCACCTCAACTGGCAGACGCGAGTAGGTTACCTCAGCGTCAACAGGGCGCACAACCGACCGGTTGGAAGGTTGTTGGCCAGAAGGAGGAACCACCTCAACTGGCAGATGCGAGTAGGTTACCTCAGCGTCAACAGGGCGCACAACCAACCGGTTGGAAGGTTGTTGGCCAGAAGGTTCTTCTCCGCATTTAAGTCCTCTATCAAGGACACAAGCTTGGAATGCATGTCTTGCAGCAAAGCCCATTTAGGGTCTACGGGAGCAGGTGTGGCAACAGACGGGGTTAGCGACTGAGGCGGAACCATTTACCATCCCTGAAAGCCTTGTTATGTGTGACATAATAGTACAGCAAAACTTCAAAGGCTCGACAAAAGTTGAGAAGTTGACCTGTAAACAACTTGGAGCGTCTCCTGGCTAGGCGCCAGGGCGAGTCTACCAGAATTGAGAAGTCTATCTGGGCAGAGGCATGAACTCCCAAGCCGAGAACTTCTCTCGTGTCCTATCAGACTCTCGCTCTATAAGCCAGTTTAAAAGAAGGGAAATCAAAGGCTGTATCCCTAAAACTCCTCCTGGTGCAAAAACCAGTCGCCTAGCCCACGTAACGCTCTCTAGGAGAGCGAGAGAGCACTAGCTTAAAAACAACGGCTTCGAAGTAGCTAGGCCTAGTGTAAGTTCTGACGTTTAGGCGAACGAGGAGCAGCAGTTACAAGATCCGGACGAAGATCCTTAAAAAATCATCATAATTTAATTAAAGTCCATAGGAGGCTAAGCAGCTTAAGGCTCCTCTCCAAATGACAGAGTCCTCAAGGGAATATCAGTAGGAGGGAGAACAGCACTTTCTCATCTACAGGAACCTTGTCCGATAAAAGCTAGGTTATCTCAGTGAGTCTCTCACTGGTGCATTAGTAGCAGACCAGAAGGCAACGTCATGTAACTGCTTGACAGTCTGTGAACTGTCAACAACTGAACTGTCAACCACAACAGGTGCGTGAGGACATACAGCACTGGTGCATTAGTAGCAGACCAGAAGGCAACGTCATGTAACTGCTTGACAGTCTGTGAACTGTCAACAACTGAACTGTCAACCACAACAGGTGCGTGAGGACATACAGTGTTCACTCGAGACTGCTTTGACTGTCTATACTGAGCAGTCAAAACAACTCTAGAATGCGGAGGTTGACGCACCGCGTCAAAACAAAACAACTTAGACTGTTGTTGTACCTCTCGAACGTCAACGGAAGGTTCCGTGCGTTACTGAACGTCAACATGCGGCTGGCAGGGTACACTGGAACGCATGGGTGGCGGGACTCTCTCAGCTGGAGTGCGGCAGAAGGTCGCCTCAGCGTCCACAGGACGCACAACCGTGTTGGTTGTAGGCTAGAGGTTGGTGCAGTGTCAACCTTCTCCGCACGAAAGTCCCGCATCAATGACGTTAACTGAGACTGCATGGTCAGCAGCAAAGACCACTTAGGGTCTACAGGAGCAGGTGCGGCAACAGACGGTGTGACTGCCTGATGCGGTACCGCTTTGCCTCTCTTAGGAGGTGAGCAGTCGTCGGAAGACTGCAGCGAGTCCGAACTGACCCAGTGGCTACAACTGGGCCGTTGGACTTGCGCGGAAGGGACCGACTTGCGCTTAATAAGCTGCGAGACCTTGGTCCATGGTTTCTTACGAGAAACCTCTTCCGCAGACGAGAAATAAATGGGCTCTCTCGTCTTTGTGTGGGTGGGGCGATCTTGAGTAGATACGCCCGAAACCACGGAGGGAAACGTCTGTTCGTTGATCAAGGCCTGACGAACCCATAAGTCGTTCGACATTACTTCTCCCCTGGGCTTGGGAGCTTGCAAGAGGTCCCGGACTAGGTGAACGACAGGCACGAACAGACGAACCCTCGGACGCAACACTGTAACACTTTGCGCATATCACTTTATCACTTCGATTTTCTGTTTTGCACTTATTTCACTGAAATCGAAACTTTTACTGATTTCTACCTGAAACACGCAATTCTACCCTTCATTAAAAGGTAGTAATTGCGAAATCAGTCGTATAATGCAGCTCATTAATACTAGCAAAAAACAGAAAACATCTATAAAGATAAAAAATTCAGTGGCTGGGAAAGAGACTAAACACTAGTTCAAGTAAACTACGTTTACAATCTCTCACCGCACATAGCCTGGGGACAAGAATAAAACCCTAGAAACGTTTTACCTTCTTCCCCGTACAGCGACTAGGGAGGAGAGTAACACGAGAACAACGTTACCCGCTTGAACGGAACGTTTTCTCTCCTCTCTCTCCCTCCGTTTCTATCTCTCTCTCTCTCTTTCTCTCTTGATTTCGCACCTAAGAGAAGAGCCCAATTATATATCGTCAAAAAAACTTGACTAAAGGAAAAAACTGAAAGGTTTTCCAAATAAAAAGTTCCTTTAATTTAGAATTTAAAACATTTAAGCTAAGAAAGAATGAACGAAACGTCAGAATCGATTTACTCTTACTGCAAAGTGAAACCGTGATACACTCTCTCTCTATCGTAACGATAGAGCGCATGTTGAACGTCCTGAACGTCAACAACTGCGTAGTCTAAAAAACTAAACGTTAGTTCATCTTTGAAAACAGTACGAAGACTATCAAAGAAATTCTTTCATAAAACATTAAATTTAAAAAGTTTTAAATTCTTTAAAGGCTAAATACGAAATAACGGGCTCAACGTTGATTAACTTCGGTTCCAAGTTAGGACCGCCTACTATCAGGAAAGGTCGCATATAAACAAAACATAAAAATTTATTTTTATATGTTTATAATAAATGGAAAGTTAATCGAAAAGGCCTAATAAAGGCGGAGAGATATAAAATATATAGATCTATAACGTGTTAAGCAAAATTATTAAAAACCTAAACACACTTCCGTCTAAGGGAAGGATCGGCCATTTAAAAGTGAAAGAGAGTCCATACTCTCTTTGTCACCATAATTAAATCTATCCAAAACGAGTTCAAGTTTTGAGATGAAGATAAAACACCTGCATAGCGAAAGCTCAAAACTAGAATAGTGTACTTCACCAAATTATTGTGAAAACAAATCCAGTTAGTAACAGCGTATTAGTAGGTCTTGCCGGTAGCCCGACAGAGAAAATTGGTTCTTTGTTTACTTGGAGTACTAAGTACCTGCTCGACAGATGGCGCTGTTGATGTACACCCCCACCTGCATAGCGATCGCTGGCGTATTTTGACCGTAGGTTTTTCTGTCGAGCAACAGAGTTGCAGCTTATATGATCACCGGCTAAGTTTAATATTGAAAAATATATATCGAATAAAACAGAAATATATAAAGTTAAAAGGATCAGTGACTGGGGAGGAGAATAAACACTAGTTCATTAAAGACTACGTTTTCAATCTCTCACCGTACAGTGCCTTGGGACGAGAATAAAAACTAAAAACGTTTTATCCTTTCTCCCCGTACAGAGACTTGGGACGAGAGTAAAAAACTGAATCGAGAACAACGTTACTCGCTTGGGACGAGAATAAAGATCGGAACGTTCTCTCTTCCTCTCTCTCTCTCTCTTGATTTCACACAGAAGAGAAAAGCCCACTCACCCTTCGTCAATAAACAGGTTATTTGACCAAAGGAAAAAACTGAAAGGACTAGGAAATTGAAAATTAACAAGTTCCTTTAAATTAGTATTTAAAACACTTCCGTTTGAAAGAAGAATGAACAAAACGTCAAAATCGATTTACTCTTTCTGCAAAGTGAAACCGTGATTCTCTCTTTCTCTATCGTAACGATAGAGCGCAAACTGCGTAGCATAAATAAACCAAACGTTAGTTCATCTTTGAAACAGCACGAAGACTATTCAAAGAAAATCTTTCATAAAATATCTACTAAAAAATATTCATTTCATAACTCTTACAGAGCAAATGATTTAAACTTAACGAAAATAAAAGTTGAATGGGCTCAACGTTGTTTAACTTCGGTTTCCAAGTTAGGACCGCCTACTCTCGGACTAGGGGAGGAATAGGTAAGGCCGCATATAAACAAAACATAAAATTTATCTTGATGTTTAGTATAAATGGAAAGCTAATCGAAGAGGCCTAATAAAGGCGGGTGAGATATAAAATATATAGAGGAAAATCTATAATTAACAACAACAATTTATAACGTGATAAGATAATTGCTAAAAGCCTAAAACACACTTCCGTACACTAAGGGAAGGGTCGGCCATCTTTACTCTATGGAAAAAACCAGAGATAAAAGAGCAAGGGCAAAACACTTTTACTCTCCTTTCAAAAGCATTTCTTTTGAGGATAGTATTGAATAATCCAACACGGCGAAAGCAATAAAACCAAAACCAAGTACTTCACCAATTCGGTAGAAAACTCGAGGTCATAATAGCGAGTGGAATCGACTTGTCGATGAAACCGACAGAGAAGAACTGGAGCTGTTTACATGTATATGCGGTATCTGGCCGATAGTCGGCGCTGGTGGGCACACCCGCTACCTTCATGGCGATCGCTCGCGAGTTTTTGAATTCTGTCGAGCCGTCGGAGACGTCAGCTATTATATATTCACCGGCTAAGTTTAATATTTAAAATTCAATTTTTAAGAGATAACAATACTTATGAATTGTGTAGTTTACCAAACAACTGTTGTATTGTAGGTGGACGATGGGTATATGCCATTAAAGAAGGGTTAAATGGTGAAGAGCAATATAAAGCTCGCTATGTTGCAAAAGGGTATTCTCAAATTGAAGGTGTTGATTATACTGATACTTTTTCTCCTACTGTGCGTATGACCTCAATTAGAATGCTTATGCAATTGGCAGTACAGCGTGATTTAATTGTGCATTGTATGGATTTTAAAACTGCCTATCTTAATTCTGATAATGACTGTGAAATATTTGTTCAACAGCCTGAAGGTTACAATGAAACAGGTAGTAATAATGAACAATTTGTCTGGAAACTGAATAAATCTCTGTATGGTTTAAAGCAATCAGGCAGAAATTGGAATAATATGCTCCATGATTTCTTAATTCAAAATCATTCTGAGCAGTCATTAAGTGATCATTGTATGTCAAAAAATTTTGGTTTGGGTTGATGATATGATCATTGCTAGTAGTAATGAGAAAGCTCAGTTTGACATTAAACGTGTATTATGTCATAGATTTGAGATGAAAGATTTAGGGAGACTTTCATGGTTTTTGGGTATTGAGTTTGTTTTTTCTGGAGATTGTATAAAAATGAACCAGAGTAAGTTCATTGAGAAAGTTTAGAGGAAGTTCAAAATGGATGAATGCAACCCAAAGTCAATTCCTTGTGATGTAAGTGATAATAAGTGTACTTTTGAGGAAAGTCCTGAACTAGATGATAGTACTCTTTACAGAAACATTGTTGGAAGCTTGATATATATCATGACTTGTACTAGGCCTGATTTAAGCTTTGTTGTGTCTAAACATGATATTTTCATAATAAAATAAATTTTTGAACATACTTACCTGGTAGTTATATATACTGTATAGCTTAGTCCCTGACGTCACGGCAGAAATTTCAAAACTCGCAGCAATCGCCGATTGGGTAGCCAGGTGTACCACCAGTACGCCTTCTACCCAGGTACCTAGAACCATTCCAGTCATTCCTCAGATCTTCCATGCCCTTAGGTCTCTAGAGGGGAGGAGGGTGGGAATTAAATTATATATAACTACCAGGTAAGTATGTTAAAAAATTTATTTTATTATGAAAATGACAAATTCAGAGATAATTTGTATTTTTCCTAACCATACAAACCTTAGCTATTTACATTGGGTTAACCTTTTAGCGTAGCTGAAATGACGAGCCAATAGTTTTTAACGAGGGTTAACTATCCCCGCGCTAGTTAGCGGGGGTAGGGGAAGGGATAGCTTGCTACCCCTCCCCCCCACACACAGGTGATTTGCTTCACTTCACTTAGAGGTAGGACTTGACTTGGGGGCCAGGGCTGGCGGGCAAATATGTGTAAATAGCTAAGGTTTGTATGGTTAGGAAAAATACAGATTACTGTATCTCCGAATTTGTCATTTGTTCCGTAACCGAAATACAAACCACACTATTTACATTGGGTGACTTACCCCTTAGGAAGGGTGGAAAGTCCCCAGCCTTACTGACTTCGGCTTTGCCCGGGGACTACGTCCCTCAGTGAGTAGCACTTGAGAGAGGGAGCCTCTGCACCTCACAAGTTCCTTGCTTCGCTAGGAACGAGTGGCCTACATAAGTTGTGTGTGGAGGAAAGTGTGACTCGTCCTATGAAGTTGACCTTGAGACCTTTAGATAGGACGTTCCCAAAACCACCTCGTCAGGGTATGGGGGACGCAACAGTATTAAGCTTAATACTAGGAGCACAAGGAAGCATGGGTTACCTGCAGAGGTCGAGGTCAGCTATGCGAGGACCAGGATTCTGCTTCCCCAAGAGAGGGGAGAATGAAGAAAGAAGTAAGGGTCAGACATACTCTTTCATTCACGCAGACTAAAACCAGGTAACAACGCCCTCAACCTACTGCTACTTGTCCAAAAAGGAGCCTGAGGTTAGACCAGCTGTTGTGCAGCCACCACAGGGCCGATAGAAAACGTATCGAGGCTCCTGTGGGTCACGTCCTGCAGGTAGTGGGCTGTGAAGGTTGTCTGACGCTTCCAGACCCCAGCTTGAAGCACCTGCGTCACAGAGAAGTTTCTCTTGAAGGCCAGGGACGAAGCAACACCCCCGACATCGTGTGCCCTAGGGCGACGTGACGGAGGAGGGTCTGGATTCAAGGCTTGGTGGATAACCCTTCGAATCCAAGCCGAGATGGTGTTCCTGGTGACCCTCCTCTTCGTCCTACCTGTGCTTACAAACAATGCTCGCACTTGAGGACGGACTGCAGCTGTTCTCTTCAAGTAGTACCTTAGACACCTCACTGGACATAGTAGCAGCTGGTCTGGGTCGCTTGTTACAGAGCGGAGACTCGCGATCCTGAAAGAGTCAAACCGAGGATCCGGCACCCCACGATTCTGAGTCTTGGCAACAAACTCAGGGACGAATCTGAACGTTACCTCTCCCCATCCCCTTGAATGGGCGATGTCGTACGAGAGACCATGAAGTTCACTAACCCGCTTGGCCGAAGCCAAAGCGAGCAGGAAAGCCGTCTCCCAAGACAGGTGGCGATCGGAGGCCTGGCGTAATGGTTCGAAGGGAGGCCACTTAAGAGCCCTAAGGACCCGAACCACGTTCCAAGGAGGAGGTCTCACTTCCGACTGGGGGCAGGTAAGCTCATAGCTACGTATGAGTAGAGAGAGTTCTAGCGAGGAAGAAATGTCCACGCCTTTCAGCCTGAAAGCCAAGCTTAAGGCTGAGCGATAGCCTTTCACTGCCGAGACAGAAAGGCGCATTTCCTCCCGCAGATATACGAGGAAGTCCGCTATTGCTGGAATAGTGGCATCGAGTGGAGAGTTACCCCTCCCACGACACCAACCACAAAAGACTCTCCACTTCGCCTGGTAGATTCCCTCAGAGGACTTTCGCAGGTGCCGAGACATTCTCTCCGCAACCTGTTGCGAAAAGCCTCTCTCCGTGAGAAGACGCTGGACAGTCTCCAGGCGTGAAGCCGAAGCGAGGCCACGGCCTTGTGAGGGACGTTGGAGTGGGGTTGTCTGAGAAGCTCCGTCAGGAGCTGCAGAAGGTCCGGGAACCATTCCTCGTGATGCCATAGCGGAGCTACCAGTCATCGAACAGTTGACCGATAGTCTGGTCCTGTTGAGCACCCTTCTCATCAGACAGAACGGTGGGAAGGCGTACACGTCGATGTTGTCCCACCGTTGCTGGAAAGCATCTTGCCAGAGAGCCTTGGGGTCCGGGACTGGGGAGCAGTACAGAGGCAGCTTGAAGTTCAACGCTGTCGCGAACAGGTCCACGGTCGGGGAACCCCACAAAGTCAGGACTTTGTTGGCTATCTGAGGATCCAAAGACCACTCGGTACTCACTATCTGCGAGGCCCTGCTCAGACTGTCGGCGAGCACATTCCTCTTGCCAGGAATGAAGCAAGCTGATAGTGTTATCGAGTGGACTTCGGTCCACCTCAGAATCTCTACTGCAAGATGGGATAGCTGCTGCGAAAAAGTGCCTCCCTGCTTGTTGATATAAGCCACTACCGTGGTGTTGTCGCTCATCACCACCACGGAATGACCCGCCAAGGTCCGTTGGAACTGTTGAAGAGCCAGAAAGACGACCTTCAACTCTAGCAGGTTGATGTGCAGGCACTTTTCTGATTCTGACCAAAGGCCTGAGGTCCTCTGGTTCAGAACGTGCGCCCCCCACCCTTCTTTTGACGCGTCCGAAAACAGTGTCAATTCCGGGGGGAGGACGAGAAGACTCACTCCCTTTCGCAGGTTCTCATCGACCAGCCACCACCGCAGGTCCGTCCGTTCCAAAGATCCTATCGGGACCTGAACGTCCGGGGAATCGGATCCTTGATTCCACCGGGACTTGAGCCGCCACTGCAGGTCTCATCCTGAGGCGGCCGTTTGGAACCAGACGAGCTAGGGAGGACAGGTGACCTAAGAGACGCAACCACGATTGGGCGGGAAGCTCTTCTCGCCTGAGGAAAGGTTCCGCCACCCTCCTCAGCCTTGCTATCCTGTCGTCTGATGGAAAGGCTTTGTGGAGATTGGTGTCTATCAGCATGCCTAGATAAACCAGTCGTTGGGACGGCTGCAGAGAGAGGACTTCTCGAGGTTTACCACAATCCCCAGATCCTGGCAAAGACCTAGAAGCCTGTCTCGGTGCCGAAGAAGGATCAGCCAGTCGTCCAGATAACGAAGGAGACGGATGCCGTTCCTGTGCGCCCAAGATGAAATCAGGGTGAACACTCTGGTGAACACCTGAGGTGCTGTGTAGAGACCGAAACACAGCACCTTGAACTGGTAGATCTTGTTGTCTAGGCAGAATCTCAAGTACTTCCTAGAAGACGGATGGATTGGGATCTGGAAGTACGCGTCCTTTAGATCCAGTGTGCACATGAAGTCTAGGGGTCTCACCACAAGTCTGACCGTGTCCACTGTCTCCATGCTGAACTGAGTTTGCTTGACAAACCCGTTCAGAGCCGAGAGGTCGATGACAGGTCTCCAGCCTCCAGACGCCTTCTTTACAAGAAAGAGTCGACTGAAGAAGCCTGGGGAGCCGTCGACGACCTCCTGGAGAGCATCCTTCTTGAGCATGTTCTCGACTTCTGCCCGAAGGGCCAGCCCCTTTGCCGATCCCGTGGCATAGGAGCTCAACGACACTGGATTCGCTGTCAGGGGAGGTTGAGATGTTATGAACGGGACGCGATAGCCTTGGCCGATCACCGAAACCGTCCAAGCATCGGCCCCGTGTTGCTGCCACCTGTGCACGCAACATCGAAGGCATCCCCCCACAGGTGGACACGCGGGGGGATTGCCACTCCTAGTGTTTGCGGCCACGGCCGCTCCCTCTAGGAGTCTTGCCTCCCCTGGAGGACTTACCGCCCCTCTTGACCTTGGCTGGAAAGGGCTGGGGCTTAGACACCACTTTCTTAGCTGCCGGTGCCTGCTTCGGTGCCTTACGAGGCTGCTGCTGCTGTTGCTGTGGAGCTGGAGGCTTATAGGGCCGAGCTGTAAGGGCCCTATGGGAGGGAGTCCTGGCTAGACTTCCTCCACCTCTCGGCCGTTCGCTCCATATCCTGTGGCTCCAACAGATTCTCCCCAAGGAGGGAAGCATGTCTGAGCCTACAGACATCCACGGCGGGGACCTTCGGGTGGAACCTCTTGGTCACCGCATCGCGCCGCTTCAATACCGAGTTGGCCCACAGGGTGGTGACCTGGTGAGCCAGGAACTCGATGGAGCGGGTGCCCGAGAGTAAGAAGGTCTCCAGGGCCTTCTTATTGGTCTCGTTAGACAAGTCCTCGGAGCGCAATAGGATGCCCAGAGTTCCTAGCCATATATCCAGCCACGAAGTGGCCTGCATGGCGCACTTCGCGACCTTCTCATGGCTCAGGATCTCCGACGCCGAGAACGATATCTGCCGGGCGGAGAGCTTCTCGAAAGGAACTCCCTTAGCCAGCTCTTCTACAGAGTGATGGAGAAGAAGAGCGAGACTAGACTCACCCAAGATCTCAAAATACCTCCTCTGCTGGAGACGGGGAGGTGGGATGAGTTTGTTCTCGGCAGAGGAACGACTGGAGGAGGCAAGAATCGCGAGTTGGGCATTGGCCCTGGCTCTGGCACTCTTCAATCCCCGAGACCAGGGCAGAGCCGCACTGGTCTTAGGGGCCTTCTGAACATCGAACACTTGGTCCAGGACCGTGTCCTTGCCTTCTCGGGGGGGCGATCACGGGATCCAAGAACCCGTTGAGTTGTCTCATCAGGCTCAGGACCTGCCAGAAGGCATGTTCAGATTCCTGCTGGTCTCCTCCTTGCGGGCTGGCAGCTAAGTCTCCCGTCCCCGGAATCTCTTCCTGGGGCGAAGCGTGGACGTTCTCCCGGGGAGCAGCGGGTTCCTGGCGAATCCTTGAAGATGATTTCGGGATGATCTTGGAGTCCTTGGGTTCCCTCCTGGGAGGGATACAGGATCCCAACAAAGAGGTTCGGAGAGCACCTTCCGCGCGAGAAGATTCTCCTCCAGGACGAGAAGGCTCCCCCCTTGGTGCCAAGGGGGAGACTATCACCTCACTGGACTCACCCGAGGACGGAAAAGCCTCGTCCACGGGAGAAGGAGAAAACGCCTGCGAAGGGGATGGGGCCTTCCCGACAGACCTCTTAGGAACCAACTTCTCCCTGGGTTAAGTCACCACGAAGTCCACTCTTCTCCTTCTCTTCAGCGGAGGTGAGGCAGTCGTTGGCTTGTGACCCTGATCGGCGAGTGCTGGCTTCATAGCCTTCACTAACGCCCGCATCAGAGGACCAAACCAAGTCTGTCGCTCGACGGACACAGAGTCCGAAATCCCCACTGGAGGGAAGGGGATCGGGCGATCCTTCGGAGTGGACACCACTGGACCTGCCTGAAAAGGAAAAGGGGAAGAAAGACGCACTGACCTCTCTGAAGTGTCTTCCCTGTCCTGCACAAGAGCCCTGCGCTTTGGTGGAGGCAATCCTGAGCGCGGTCTGGCGACACGTGTTGCTGCTGCTGTCACGGGCTGCGAAATTCGGCGCGAACGGTGGTCGCGCAGGCGAGTGGGCGCGAGGGCGTACAGGCGAACGAGCGCGTGGGCGAGCCGGTGAACGACCGCGTTGGCAAGGGAGCGTGTTGACGCGCGGGCGAGCGCGAACGCTCCGAAGATCGCTGACGACGTTGGTCAGGAGACCTGTAGCGCGTGGGAGAGCGATTGCGAGCAGGCGATCGGTGGTGCGCTGGTGAACGCTGGCGCGCAGGCGAGCGATGGCGTGTTGGCGCATGGTGACGCTTTGGCGAGTGATAGCGTGTAGATCGCGTAGGCGAACGACCGCGCGAGGGCAAGCTAACAGAGGGCGACCCATGTCCTTCCAGATCTTCTGGGCGACGGCGCGTTGGAGAACGCTTGCGTGCAGGAGATAGGTCACGCGGGCGGTCTGGAGATCGCCGATGTTCAGGTGATCGTTGACGCGCAAGAGAACGCTGACGAGCAGGCGATTGTTGAATCGTCTGTGATCACTGGCGAGCAAGAGGGCGACGCGTGGGATCCTGTGAGGGAACAGTTGGCGCGGGGCACAAAGGCGAACGTTCACGAACAGGAACAGGAGGCGCATGGGCGCGTGGGCGTACGTGCGTTTTAGAAACACGGGCTGGAGAACGCGAGCGATGTTGCGCAGGAACAAGCTGAGGATCGCGAGGGCGCTCAGGAGACTGATGGCGCGCGGGGCGCACAACAGGAACTGCAGGATATTCGGAGACCACAGGGGAGCGCTGGTGAGCAGTGGGGCGATGGTCCTCAAAAGAGCGCTGACGAGCAGGAGAGCACCTGTGCGCTAACACTGCAGAAGGGCGAGCAGGGGAACGCTGGCGCGCTGGGCGCTCAACAGGAACAACAGGTTGAAGGATGTCCTCAGGAGAGCGCTGGGGAACAGGAGATCGCTGACGAACAGGAGAGCGCTGACGAGCAGGAGAGCACCTGTGCGCTAACACTGCACGCGCAAGGGAAGAATCCCTTTGCCCCGAAGGGACCGATACCCGTCGGGTGACGAGGTCAGGTTGCTGAACATCTGCCCCAGAAGTAGAAGGTCTTGAAGGCGTAGGAGACCGATCCCCAGAGAGGTCTAAGGAAGCTGGAGCTGCAGGCTGTTTGCGGCGAGGAGAGTCCCCTTCGGAGGAAGAAGGGGAAGATCCAAAAAGGCGCCTCTAACACCCTTATAAGGAGACGGGAGGCCCTTGCGACGCAGCGGATGGTGAGCCTTACGGCGAAGGCGGCCACGAGGAAGATCGTCAGGACCATCAGTCCTCCGAAGGGGAGTCTCAGTCAAAGCACTCCCCTTAGAAGGAGGATGGACAGCAGAAGAGCCCGCAGGACTCCCTTCCCCCTTCGAAGGATGTACGGAAGGGGGAGGAGAGTCGTCAGCACCAACATCCCCAACTGCACCTACAGAGGATTGACCCGCCCCGTCGGAAGCCTCTGTCACCACGACGTCGACGATAGACAGAGGATCTACCTCTGCTATCACCGGCGACTGCTTAACAGCGGCCCCTAACTGGACAAGGTCAATCAGGGCTACCCTGGAGGGCAGGCCCTTAAGCCCCAGGGAAGCCCAAATCTGAAAAAGATAATCGTTAGACAAAGATTCATCAATAACCTCCCCGCTTTGGGAGGCGACGCCCTCTCCCCCAACCCAAGGTCGGGAAACAGAACTAGGGCCTGCGCTCCCACTCGGCCGACTCTCCTTAGGAGCCGAACGAGGGGGAGCTTCGGAGGAGGTTTGGGTGGCGAAAGAAGAGTCCCAAGAACCTTCCTCCTTCAAGGCAACCCCGGAAGGAGAACGGTCTCTCTTGGACTTCTTCTTACGCCGGCGGCCAAACCTCTCCCACTGGGAGGCAGACCACTCCCTGCACTCACTACACGTATTTTCCTGATCACACCGTAGGCCTCGACACTGCGGGCAAAGGGTGTGAGGATCAGTGTCCACGGCCGACATAAAAGTACCACAAGGGCGGCCGGCAATTCCAGGGCACTTGCGCATAGCGAACAATAAAGGTGGTCAACTTCTAACACACACACACAAACTGAAAGAAAAAGCAGAAAAAGATTAAAGGCTGTCAACGAGGACGATGGACAGACATGTCTGTTCATCGCCGGAGCCAAAAGTGAAGTGAAGCAAATCACCGGTGTGTGGGGGGGAGGGGTAGCAAGCTATCCCTTCCCCTACCCCCGCTATCCTCGTTAAAAACTATTGGCTCGTCATTTCAGCTACGCTAAAAGGTAAACCCAATGTAAATAGCGTGGTTTGTATTTCGGTTACGGAACAAATATCATTTTTAAACATCTGACTTACCTGGTAGTTATATAAATAGCTGATTGACACCTTTGGGTCAGAGACAGCCAACATTGTTGGAATTTACTTAACAGTTAATAAACAAGCTTAAGGGTTCGTACCTGATAAGGAAGCTGACTTCAATGACTTCCTGCCTCATTATGTCCGCTTTCCTTACGAGATCCAGCGATCCACCCAGGGGGCTGAAGACCTCTAGGAGCTGTCAAACCGGTATAAAAACCTCTATGTGACAGGACCCCCTCCAATACCTTTGTTCCGGGCACTCTCAAGGAACAAACTGACCACCTAACTAAAATCAATGATTGTGGAAGACTGTCGTTCAATCTTCACAAACAGCCATAAAAATACAATAGTTCCAAGAGAAGAAAAGGGTATTAGGTTATGGACATGTAGTGGAAAATCCTTCCCCCACTACTGCACTAGCTGCTACGAATGGTCCCAGAGCGTAGCAGTCCGCATAAAGAGTCTGGACACGTTTCAAATACAGTAGTGTGAGGCGAACACAGATTTACTCCTCCAAAAGGTTGTGTCCATAATGCTTTGTAAAGACCTATTCTGCTTGAAGGCTACAGAAGTTGCCACAGCTCTAACTCTATGTGTCTTGACCTTCAAAAGCTTGAGGTCTGCCTCACTACAATGTGAATGAGCCTCCCTTATTAAGAGCCTGATGAAGAAGGATAGTGCATTCTTCGACATCTGTAACGAAGGCTTCTTGACCGAGTACCAAAGTGCATCTGACTTGCCCCGTAACTCTTTCGTTCTTTCCAGGTAGAACTTCAGGGCTCTTACTGGACACAGGACCTTCTCCAATTCCTCTCCAACCATATCCGAAAGGTTCGGAATCTCAAAAGCCTTGGGCCAGGGTTGAGAAGGGCATTCGTTTTTAGCAAGAAAGCCTAGCTGTAAGGAGCAGATAGCCTTGTTATTTCTAAAGCCTATGTTCTTGTTGAAGGCATGAATCTCACTGATCCTTTTCGCTGTCGCCAGACTGACCGAAAAGAGTGTCTTCATGGTGAGGTCCTTAAACGAAGCTGAGTGCAAGGGCTCAAACCTGTCACTCATTAGGAACTTTAGGACTATATCCAGATTCCAAGCTGGCGATTCCTGATGTCGTTCCTTAGTTGTTTCAAAGGATTTGAGAAGATCCAGGAGGTCTTTATTATTAGAAAGGTCCAAATTTCTATGCCTGAAGACGGCCGCTAACATGCTACTGTATCCCTTGATGGTTGAAGTTGAAAACCTATGTTTCCTTCTAAGGTATAACAGGAAGTCAGCAATCTGAGTAATAGAGGTACTGGAAGAGGAAACAAGAGTTGACTCTGCACCATTCTCTAAAAACCTCCCACTTGGATTGGTAAACCTTGATGGTAGAAGACCTCCTTGCTCTTGCAATCGCCCTAGCTGCCTCCTTTGAAAAACCTCTATCTCTTGTGAGGTTTTCGATAGTTTGAAGGCAGTTAGACGTAGAGCTTGGAGGTTTTGATGGTACCTTTCCAAGTGGGGTTGTTTGAGTAGATCTACTCTTAATGGGAGGCTTCTCAGGGTGTCCACCATCCATTCTAGTACCTCTGTGAACCACTCTCTTGTGGGCCAAAAGGGGGCCACTAGAGTCAATCTGGTTCCCTCGTGTGACACGAATTTTTGCATTACTTTGTGCACAATCTTGAACGGAGGGAATGCGTACACGTCCAGGTGGGACCAGTCTAATAGGAAAGCGTCGATGTGGACTGCTTCGAGATCTGGCACTGGGGAGCAGTATGTCTCCAATCTCTTCGTCTTCGAGGTTTCTAACAGGTCTATACAAGGACGACCCCAAATCCACCACAGGTTCCTGCAGACCTCCTGATGAAGTGTCCACTCTGTGTACAAAACTTGACCTCTCCTGCTGAGACTGTCTGCCATCACGTTCCTTTCCCCTTGAATAAACCTTGTTACTAGGGTTACATTCTTCTCTTTTGCCCAGTAAAGAAGTTCTCTCGCAGTCTCGTAAAGGGACCTCGAGTGGGTTCCACCTTGTTTGGCTATGTAGGCCAACGGTGTAGTGTTGTCGGCGTTGAACTGCACCACTCTGTTCAGGACTGACCCTTCGAAGCCTTTGAGGGCCAACAGGACTACCAACAGCTCCTTCTGGTTTATGTGGAGGATCTCCTGATCTTTTGTTCAGGAACCCGAGATCTCCAACTTGCCCAGTGTTGCTCCCCACCCTGAGTCCGAGGCGTCGGAACACAACACAAAGTCTGGGTTCTTCTGTTCCAGGGAAAGACCTTCTTGAAGTTTGACTGGGTCGTTCTACCACTGAGGGCAACTTTTTACGGATTCTGTAATGGGGATACATTTTGTCTCCAGTTCCTTTCCCTTGTCCCAATGTCGATTGAGGTGGAACTGAAGAGGGCGAAGATTCAGTCTTCCCAGGGAGACAAACTGCTCCGACGAGGAGAGGGTTCCCAGGAGACTCATCCACTCTCTCACATAACACTTCCGTTTCTCTAGAAAGCAATAAAGCAACAGGGCTTGCTCCGTCCTTGAGGCAGACGGAAAAGCCCAAAAAACTTGACTCTGAATCTCCATCCCCAAATAAAGGATCTCTTGGGATGGTGTCAGTTGAGACTTGTCTCTGTTTATCAGAAGACCCAGTTCTTCTAATAATCTCAACATCATCTGCAGATCCTCCAGGCAGCAATTGTAGGAATGAGCTCTGAGTAGCCAGTCGTCCAGATACAGGGAGGCTCTGATACCTCTTGAATGCAGCATGCCCGCTACATTTGACATCAGCTTCGTAAATATTTGAGGGGCGGTGCCTAGGCCGAAACAAAGAGCCCGAAACTGGAAAACTTCCTCCTTGTACAGGAACCTCAGGTATTGCTTGAAGTTCGGATGGATGGGGATGTGGAAGTAAGCATCCTGGAGGTCTAAAGAGACCATCCAGTCGTCCCTTCTTACTGCTGCTAGGACTAATTTCGATGTCTCCATGGAGAACTTTGTCTTCTGAACGAAGGCATTGAGAGCACTTACATCCAGGACTGGTCTCCATCCTCCCCGAGTTCTTGGGAACCAGGAATAAGCGGTTGTAAAAACCTGGTGACCGCAAATCTCGCACCCTCTCTATTGCTTCCTTCTCCAATAAGAGAGACATTTGATGTTGCATAGCCTGTATCTTTGACTCCTCTCTTTATCTGGCAGAGAGATCTATCGGAGTTACCACTAAAGGGGGTTTCCCTAGGAAAGGGATTTTGTATCCCTCCTTTAGTAACTGTACGGACCAAAGGTCTGCTCCTCTCCTCTCCCAAGCTCGCCAGAAGTTGTTTAGTCTGGCTCCTACTGCTGTCTGAAGGCAAATGCAGTCAGACTCTGCTTCGCCCCAGTTTCGATCCTCGTCTCTTTGCTCTCCTTCCCTCGGGTCTGGTACTACCCCTGCTGAAAGTTTTCCCTCGAAAGGGCTGCGAAAACTGAGGGAATGGAGCTTCTTCCTTAGGTTTGCGGCTTGAGAAGGAAGTAGGCAGAACGTTCCTTGCTGTTTTAGACACCGAATCCTGTGTGGCCTTTTGGGCTAAAGCGGAAGAGACCTCTCTGACCAACTCTTGAGGAAAAAGGGAGGAAGAAAGAGGTGCGTACAGCATTCCGACTTTTGTATGGGTGTAACCCCATTGGACAAAAAAAGAGCACATTTGGGCTCTTTTCTTAAGAACACCCGCCGAAAAAAGGGCTGCCAACTCATTGGATCCGTCTCTTAAGGCTTTGTCCATGCAAGACAATGTGGATGAGGCTTTCAGTGTCCACATCCTTCAAAGCATAAACCTTTTTTCCCAAGGCTCCCAGAGTCCAGTCAAGGAAATTGAACACCTCGAAAGCTCTGAAGATGCCTTTGAGAAGATGATCAAGCTCTGACGTTGACCAGAGTACTTCTGTTCTTCTCATGGCTGTCAGACAAGGGGCGTCCACCAGATTCGAAAAGTCTCCTTGGGCAGAGGCAGGGACTTCCAAGCCGAGAACTTCTCCAGTCTCGTACCAAATGCTAGATCTGGAAGCCAATCTAGCCGGGGAAAAAGAGAAAACAGTCTTCCCCTGGTCCTTCTTGGATTGCATCCAGTCCCCCATCACTCTCAAGGCTCTCTTAGATGAGCGAGACAACACCATCTTTGTGAACAGAGACTCCTTCGACGCCTTCCCAAGCGTAAACTCTGAAGGCGGGGAACGAAGAGAAGCAGGAACAAAATAATTAGGAAACTCTTCGGTAAAAACTCTCATGAGTTTCTTTAAATCCACCGAAGGATGAAGGGTCTTAGGATCTTCTTCCGAGACTTCCTCTAAATGATCACTAGGGGAAAGGTGACCGTCGATCCCTTCTGCCAACAGGTCTCTAATCGAGACGTCCTGTTTCCTAGGAATCAACACCTTAAGATCCTGACTTCTGGCGTCAAGGAGTCCAATATCATGGCGCCTGGCGTCACGTTTTTCCAATGCTTGACGCTCGGAACTATGACGTTCGCGATCTTGACGATCGGAACTATGACGCTCAGTTTCATGACGTCCGAGGCTCTTACGCTCGGCGTCTCAACGTCTAACTCCTTGACGCTCGGCGTCATGCGTACCAGTCTCTCGACGCTTAGCATGATGTTCCTCCTTACGACGCTCGGCGTCATGGCTACCAGGCTCCGGACGCTTGGTAAGCTGCTCGTCGTCAAGAACCTCTCGACTCTTAGCTTTCTGATACTTGGCGTCAAGGTGTGAAGAATCCTGACGCTCGGCATCTTGGTGAGCCACTCACTTCTTGTCCGCAGGCTGATAGACTTGCATGAGGGAAGAGAGTTTCTGCTGCATATCTTGCAGTATACTAAGATTAGGATCAACTTGTTGTTGTGACAAAACAGGAGACGTTACTTCTTCAACAAGATCGCTTTCTACGTCGCTCAAGGAAACCGCAGAGCGTCCAGGGGACGAAAACCAATCTGACGGAGGAGGAGGAGCATGCACAGAGGTCATGCCAGTCTCAGAAAACTGTCTTGCAACCGGTGGGGCTGGACGCTTGACAGCTTCCGACATCCTTCTATCTCCTACCAACGTAACAGGGCGCTTGGCAGGAGAGCATTCTTCAGAGTAGGAAGGAAAATGCTCCGGACTGCTCTAATGGCTGCAACTTGGAGCCTAAAGCGTCATGACACGACACTGATCAACAGAGTCAATCTTCCTCTTCAGAGGTCTGGATGCGAGATGCCAGCCCCATCTGGGTGCTGCGTCATCCGATGAGGACGAAAACACTTTCACCTCGCCTTTCCCATGGCGAGGGCGAGCATCCTGTGAAGAGTCAACAGGTACGCTCGTGGGGACGACTGCTCGGGCGCTAACGCCTCTCCTTTCCTTTCGCCGTTCGACATTCCTTCTCCCAGGGGTTAGGGAGCTTGGAAGAGGTCTATGGCTAGGAGAACGACAGGTCTGAGCAAACGTACCCTCCACTGCACTGATTAAATACACTGAACTTTTAGCAGTGACACTACGACTCTTTAACGTCGGACATTAACTTGGTCCTGTCCGCTGCGAGCGACTCAACTCTCACGCCCAGGGCTTGAATGGCCACCATCATGTCCTTTAGAGTTGGTTCATCAGGAGTAACACTAGTGGGCTCTGGAACTACCACTACAAGGGAAGGATCAATAGGTTCGTTAACACGGGGAGGGGAACAATCTCTATAAGAACGAGATAAACTCTTATTCCTTCTAATCCTATCCCTCTCAAGCTTACGAGTGTAGCGGTCATACTCCAACCACTCACTCTCAGACAAAATAACACATTCATCGCAACGATCAACCAACTCACAAACTTTACCTTTACATTTCACACAAATGGAGTGGGGTTCAACAGAGGCTTTAGCATGCCAGGTCTTAAACCTCTCGGACCCCGAAAGTGAAGATTCGCGTTTAGACTTCTTCTTCTTCTTACGCGCAAACCCCTCCCACTGGGAGGCAGGCCACTCCCTACACTTGGAACAGGTGTTGTCCCGCGAACACTGAGCTCCCCGGCAAGCTGGGCATAAAAGATGTGGGTCTGTCTCCAAGGACGACATGAAGGTGCCGCAGCGGCGGCCCTCAATCCCAGGACATGTCTGCATAGTGGGACAAACATACACACAAACACACACAAAAGAAAAAGGAAAAGCAATAAAGCCAAGGCAGGTTGTTAACGAGAGAGAGAGAGACGGCACGTCTACACTCTACCGAGCCAAAAGTAAAAGTGGTTACTCAACCGACAGGTGTGAGTGAGCGGGGTAGCTAGTCTAACCCAACCCCCTCCCGCTAACTAGCGTATGGGGTAATTATCCCTCACTAAAATTGTCTTGGCTGGTTTTTCAGCATTGCCGAAAGTAATACCCTAATTAATAACGAATGTTTGTATCTGTGTCGGAACAAAGAGTCCTTGGGATTTTCTCCTTTCAAAGAAATCTTTGAAGGTGAAATATCCCGCCTGGACTTCTTCCGTCACCGAGAAAACTTCTCCCATTGGGAGGTAGACCACTCCCTGCACTCACCACACTTATTACTACTATCACACCGTTGGCCCCTACAGTAAGGACAAAGGGTGTGAGGGTCCGTCTCGACCGCCGACATAAATGTACCACAAGGGCGGTCGGGTAATCCAGGACATTTGCGCATTTTCGCAGAGGCCAACTTCACACACAAACCTGTAGGAGAGAAAGAAAGAAGACATTAATGGCTGTCAGAGAGGCAAGGGTGAGAGCGGACCCGTCCGACTACCACCCGAGCCAAGAGCGAAGTGAGCTCAAGCACAGGTGTGTGTGTGTGTGTGTGTGGGGGGGGGGGGTAGCAAGCTACCCTCCCTACCCCCCGGTAACTAGCAGTGGGGTAGTAAACCCTTGTTAAAATTCTAACGGCTCGTCATTTCAGCTACGCCGAGAGTAATAACCCCTATTAAATAGCGTGGTTTGTATGTCAGTTACGGAACAACTGATTCTTTGCAGAAGAAATAAAGGTCAAGTTTGTTTAAACCATGGTATTCAAGCTAGAAAAATTATATTTTTTACATCAGATATCAGACTTTGGCTGAAACTGTAATTTATGGCCTACCATTGATTTGACAAGAAAGTTTATGACTCACCCTTGCCTCTGCCAGCTTCAGGCCTTTAAGGGTAATAGGTCTAAGGTAAACGAAGTACAACAACAAATGCAGCCATTTTTAGTCCTCTGCAGGACAAGGCCTCACACATGTGAACTCATGTCTGGGGTTTGGCCAGTTTTTATTACCACGCTACCAGTGTGGATTGGTGAAGGTGGGAGATTTTCGTCTGATCACTCACAGCAAACCAACCTAGTAGGGTGGCTTCAACTAGTAGAAATAAAATTTTTATTAAAGTAAAGCTTTTACCATGTTGTTCTATAATACGGTATATTCAAGGTTTAAGAAGTTATATACCACTAAGGTTATATCAATAGGGTTCAGGGCATGGTTATCCTGTCTCAGGATGAGATATCATTAGTCAGGCCATGTTAGGTTGGGATGGATCCTGATATTTCATTTTTCATATAAAAACAGTTTCCAATTAACGCCATTGATAGTTTGTCTTAAAAGAAGTGCCTCTATTTCTAAAATGCCTAATTTCCAGTTGATAAGAAAACTGCACCAGAGTTCAAATCTTAACCAGTACTAGAAAAAATTTTAAAAAAAGGGTTCAATTGTAGAATGGTGCAAATTGAGACTCGCATAATTGAATGAATTTTGCAAATACACTATTTTGAATACCATATACTACAGGCAGAAACTTCAATCGACGGAGTTGAAGATTTGAATTAAAAAATACGTTTTGCTCCTTTTGTTAGTATATGATAGTTTAATTGCTAGTGAAAATAAAATTCGCTGTAAGGAATGGACGAGTGCTGGCTAGTTTGCTGTTTTTCTCTATATGTTAAATGGGGGCTGGGGCATAATGACTTACGTATCGGTAGATGTAAATATGAAGTATGTTTTATACTCAGGTCAGTGACAGTTCTGTCTTTGTCAACGGAAGACCCTCAGCCTTTAACCTCCCAAACTTAAGGTAAGGATTTATTTGTGAATTGTGATTCCGTTTTATTTGCGACCTGGGAAGGGGGTCCCGGGGCTTGCTCCCGTCTAAAGGTTAAGACCTGGGAAGGGGGTCCGGGAGCTTGCCCTTGGCTAGGGGTTGTGACCTAGGAAGGGGGTCTGGGCAAGGCCGTCTTGAATACAGGCCTGGTCAGTGGGGGTAGAAGTAGGTCGATTGATATGGAGACGAAAAAGGTAGGAGTTGCGACAAGACAGATCAGATTAAGTCCTCAGGCTAACGGAAACACCTGGCAAAGCCACCTGGTCATCCACAACCCTTCTTTCTCTAACACAAGCACTGACTATTCATACACACTTGTTTCTTTTTTTACTGTCCAGATGATAACCCTCATGGAAAATTAAAGAATCTTACACACCAATGGGAGACGGTCTTGATAATCTTGTTAAAAATTAGATGAAAAAAAGTAACAACATTATCAAAATAATACTTTCCCGTGGTACTAGCCTAATTAAAAATAAAAAAAAAATAAAACACACACACACTGTTAGTATGCTACAACTTTTTTATTTTATCATTGTTATTACGAAGTTGTTTTGCAGCAACTTTGCTGCTTTGGGATATCATCTCTCTTTAAAAACTACAGTACACTCTCTGTGGTTTAGTTAAGGCATAATAAATAAACAATATAACTGTAACAATTTAGTTTTTAAAGAAATACAAAAAAAAAAAATCAAACACTTTTTGCAATTTAAAATACATTATTTTTTAACAGTCACCCGATCTTATTGTACATTTTCTTTACTTGAAGTATTTAACAGATTTTTTTTATTTTTTGACTGTTAAATAAGCTGGACAGTTTGGAATTAATATTTTCTGTAACAGCAGGAAATTGCGGAGAAATAGAGCGCAACCCCTTTACTCACAGCCTACAGTAGCAATGTGATAGCACTACTCCGAACACGTGGGACCTTTCTTAACCCCTACTGACCTGGCCTTCTTTCGAGACAGTCTTGGTCTGGGGGCTTGCCACAAACCAGGGGTTGTGACCTGGGAAGGGGGTCTGGGGGTTTTGTTCCCGGTGTAACGGTCTGGTTTTCCCCCCGTCCGAAATTCCCCCCGGGGAAATATGGCCCAGGATATATATACCCCCGGGGGAACTTTGTCCCAGGATAATATTCCCCCCTCTGGGCCAAAATTCCCCCTCTGCTTGGTGGAAGTAACCATTATTTTTTTTTGTTTGCCATGGAAATAAAATTCAATGGGATTTCATAGAAAAGCTGCACAAATTGCAAAACAATGAAAGGTTACATTTAGGCAATAAATTGAGGTCACAACATATTGCTTGGATAAAAAGGGACAATGAATTTTAAACGTGCTGCTCAGTTTCTTGGTGAATCCGTATCAAACCCCATGCAATATTGCTTAGAAAACAAGCTTGCTGATTTCGAAGGATGTAAGGGAACAATCAAATTCTTTAATATATATATCCTCAATTCAAGAAATTTGTGCAGACGTAACTTTAAATCTCCAAATGCAACGAAAAACAAAAATGCCTGTTTGTTTAAAGAATTTATGATGAAGGCTGATATTGGGATAGTCCAAGAGGTTGTGACCTGGGAAGGGGGTCCGGGGGCTTGCCCCCGGCTAGGGACTGTGACCTGGGAAGGGGGTCCAAGGGCTTGCCCCCGGCTAGGGGTTGTGACCTGGGAACTACTAGGTTAGGTTAGGTGGGTTTGTTAGGTTCTATACCCTTTTACAAATCTCAAATGAGTTAAATGATCATGATTGGCCTATGTTCAGCCACTTACATGATCCATATGTTTTACCAACTGGTTATCTTGTTCTTATTTAGCATTTCTGACCATTATTATTGCTGTAAATCACTCGTTTATGACATTTCCCCAACCTAAAAACCCCGGTTTCCCACTCGGTTCCCCCATAATCTCTGGTAACACAACTGAATTGGTATCATCTCCTTTCTCATCCATAGTGCTTCTTAGCATCAAGTGTACTTTTTATTTCGTGCTGGACAGTACGAAAGAAGAGTAAGGTTTTCACAATATATTTATATATATATATATATATATATATATATATATATATATATATATATATATATATATATATCTACAAAGTATATATATATATATATATATATATATATATATATATCTACAAAGTATATATATATATATATATATATCTATATATGTATAATATATTTCCTAATATTTTGTCAAACTTACCGTTGATTATTTAATTCATCAAAATAGTTTCTCTGTAAGGGAGGGTGGGGGGAGAAATGGCCTAGGGGGGGGGGGGGGGAAATATCCTAGGGCTGAAATTCCCCCCGGGGGAATAACAGACCGGGCTGCTTTTCCCGGGGGGAAATCGATCCTAGGCTATTTTTCCCGGGGGGAATTTCAGTCAGGGGGGAAAAATTTCCTGCTACACCGGCTACGGGTTGTGACCTGGTAACTACTGTACTAGGTTAGGTTAGGTGGGTTTGCTAGGTTCTATACCCTTTTACTAATCTCAAGTGTTATATAATCATATTTGGCCTATTTTCAGCCACTTACATGATCCATGTATTTTTCCAACTGGTTATCTTGTGCTTATTTTGCTTTTCTGACCATTAATATTGCTGTAAATCACTCGTTTATGACACTTTCCCACTGACGTCCAGAATATTTGTCTTTACATAAGGTGGTCCAAAAACTCTTAAACGGGCGATTTGCCCAAATAATCAAGGTCAGAAATGCATAAAACCCAAGATAACGAGTAAGAAAAATATATAGTTCGTGTATTTTGGCAATAAATTAAAGTATCGTATATTTACCGCTCCCTTCGTCGCCATAGCACATACAGAAGAATCCTTCCCTGGGTTCAGACATAAAAACAGATACAATGATATTGTAAATGGAGGGCTTCTGCTAAAAGTTACTTGTTCGAGCAGAATAAAGGGACCAAGTTTTATATTTTAAATCTCTGTTATTTATTTTCAAAATTGAAATATGCAATATAATCTTAGCTCTTGTTCTATTGATCCTGTTAATAATAATAAAAAGTTAGGGTAGAAACGTGTGTTTGATATATTTAGTCTGATAATTGAAAATGGAAGCCAAGTCCGTGTTCGAAAGATTTACCTCGCCCCTTTTTTACGTGTGTATATTCACCCCTTCAAGTTTGTATAATTGATAATTAACGCAAAAATAATAGCCCAGGGAGCTAACACGCATAGCGAAATATGTTCCGCTTGCTAGAACACAGAAGCAGTGAGATAATGTTTATACAGAGAGTAAAAAGCAATTAAGTAACGAGGTATCTGTAAATTACAATCATTGGAAGCTTACGATTCGAACGACTCCGTAGAAAATGGGGTGGAAAACCCCGTTTTTTATGCGTTCAGAAGTCCTGGCAAACAAAAGTTCCAGTGTTTTGACAAGTGTTTTGATTACGGTAATTTTTTTCTATCAAGATGACTGACGGGTACAAGATTTAAAATATTAATTCAAATAGAAAAGAACGATATATTTCAAGGTGTTTCGAACGTAATTAATGATGATATCTAGCGCAAAGCCATCGCTTTCCAGTTAGGGTAGTCGACCTACCATATCCCGATAACTATGAATTTCCGCCTGGAATCATTATAAAATACGTTCACAACACCACACGATACTTTACAAATCAGTCTTATTTTCTACATACTATTTATTATACCATTCTATGATTTGGCCAATAAAAAGAAAACAGGCCTACTATACATTCTAGAGACCAAATCCTGTTTATACAGTGGTAGCTTATCTCTAAAATGTTTGAAGAACTATATAAAAAAATAATGGAACAACTAATAAAAGTTTCGACTTAAGACATGGACAATGCAGAAATAACAACTAAACTAAGAAACTTATGAAGTTATTGTATCGTGTCAAAGACATTCCTTTAAGAGTTTAAGGCTTCTGTCTTTGGAATCGTGTAGACTTAAACCAAAGACAGTAAAGGGAAGACAGGATAGTCCATAGACCTTGGGAAAGTCTAACTATAAAAAAAAACCCGTGCGCCTTGAATAATATACTGTAATAATGATCGACCATACAAGATTCATCATGCTGCCTCTACATAATTTTATCATAATTTATTAATAAAAGTGGGCAAAACGTATTGGAAGGAAATATTTAATATAACATTACTGTCCATCTTACTTTCCTTCTTCATTCTTCACATTTAACTCATCCTGCAGTTTTTTTGTCTACTTTTATTTCTCTTACCCACCCCCATTTATTTCATTCTTACACCAATTTTCTATCTGTTCCTTTTCACCCTTCATCCATTTTCCTGTTTTATATTCTTCCTGCCTCTTTCTACCTTTTCGTCTACCTTCCCCACTCTTTCTTCGTGATAGTCTTCCATTCCTATTCTTGTATTTATTCCTTCACTTTACACCTCTTCTTCATCAAAAATATTTCCTCCTCCCTGTTTTATTCGCACTATCCTCTTCTCATATTCTATGTTTATAGTCTTGCCTTATCCATTATAAGCACTAATACTACACAGCTTTCGAGATTTATTCCAGCTGTGACCACATTCTGAACGATCTTCCTAATGTGGTGACTGAATCGGCAAATGTTATAGGTTGACATCAGAAGTCTCTTTTCATAGTTTATATATTACAGATCTATTTTAACGTTGATATTGAATAAAGAAAAAATGTTTTATATTTTTTACTAATTACTTCTCATATATAATCTATTCCCTTACTTCCTTTACTCACTGAGCTAGTTTCCTTTTTGGAGCCCTTTAGCTTAGAGCATCCTGCTTTTACAAATAGGGTCATAGCTTAGCTAATAATAATAATAATGATAATAATAATAATAATAATAATAATAATAATAATAATAATAATAATAATAATAATAATAATAATAATAATAATAATAATGGTTATTTTCTTCCCGAACATAGCCTAAACTATACCTACAGAATCGTGGTCTCACAGCATCAACACAGAAACTTAACATGAAACATCAGCCAAACATCCACCTCAACACCCTAATCGCCAAAGGATATAGAACTACCTACACAAAGAGTCACACCGAAGCTCTAGTAAGGTCTGCACTGTGCACCCAAATGCCCCAGCGAGAATCTATTACCAAGGAGCGGGTGGAGTTCATGATGCAAAGTCGTGAGGGGCTCGGGCCTAAGGGATTAATGGATAGAAAGCATTAGCAACTAAAGTCAGCTATACATCTAAAGCCCTTAAAATATATGAGATGCTCATATAGAGAGATTCTAGACACGATAAGGAGAAAGTTCTAATATAGGGAGGCTTGTGAATTAGAGTACAAGGAAAGATATGAATCAAAATGAAGTAATTAAGTTGCGAATTGACACACCGTTCATGGTTTATCGTCTGCAATGAAAATTATTGTTTCCTCTTTGATGATTTCTCATCCATCGGAATGATGATCCTTTACTTTGAAATTTCAAAATCTTTTTGGCAAAATAATAAAATTTCTGCCCTAATCAACTCCAGATTATTATTATTATTATTATTATTATTATTATTATTATTATTATTATTATTATTATTATTATTATTATTATTATTATTAGCCAAGCTACAACCCAAGTTGGAAAAGCAAGATGCAATAAGCCCAAGGGCTCCAATAGGGAAAAATAGCCCAGTGAGGAAAGGAAATGAGGAAATAAATAAATGATGAGAATAAATTAACAATAAATCATTCTAAAAACAGTAACAATGTCAAAACAGATACGTCCTATATAAACTATTAACAACGTCAAAATCAGATATGTCATGAGATAAAGAAACAAATACTGTACGCACTGGATGAACATAAGTCACATACATCAATGAAAATAAAGACCGGCATTTAAAACAAAAGAATCAATCATATTTCTTACTTCAGATCACATGAATTTTCTGAAGTATCGTGGGAGTTCTTGTTAGAGAAAATTAACTAAAGATTTTAAATGAAAATAAGTTATAAGATTATTAAGCTGCACTCACTCTCTCTCTCTCTCTCTCTCTCTCTCTCTCTCTCTCTCTCTCTCTCTCTCTCTCTCTCTCTCTCTCTCTCTCTCTCTCTCTCTACGAGAGATTATTAATCAAATTGTGACAAAGCACGTATTGGGAAGATCAATTCTTATTTGGCCCTACCCTTACAAAATCCAATACTGGCTTATTCCATTTCGCCTCAGATTGACTCAGCCTGTCGATCTTAATCTGGTACGAATATTAATGGAACGAATAGGAGATCTCCAACTTCATAATTAAATTTTGTATTAGAAAGAGAATCCAAAAGGGTTTCCTTGAATGAGAGGTCTGACGAAGAACAGACAATTCGCTTCTTTGCATAAAAATGGTCAAAACTCCAAACACGTTTTTGCTCCAAGGGTGACAACCTACAATCGATTCTCTGCTAAAAAGAAAAAAAAAACAGATGTGAAAATGATTATTAAACAAGATAAGGAAGCTTTACCATGGAAGTTTTACTACGAATTCAGAGATAATTTTCATACTAAACAGGAAGCAAAGATTCTATTTAATTTTGCGTGCATAATGGCATATCAACGATTGTAAGAAAATTATTCTTAATACCTGTGCAAAATCCGGCCGACAGATGGTGACACAAGTCAATGTTGTGTGTGGCTCCACAGTCTGGCTTATTTTGCTAAAAGATGAGATAATGTCTTCGTGATAAACTATCTATTTTGTCTTGATTTAATACAGATGGGTTAACTTTTCTATTATGAAACAACAACCAAGCAAAGAGGAACATAGCTGGCCCCTTTCCTAATAAAAAGCTCCAATATTTTCAGACTATTTTCGTCGTCAATCGCCAGAATCTTTTTGATGGGACCGACCCCCTGCGTCGCCACTCAACTCTCAGCCGGAGAGGGTGATTAGGCCGCCCCTGGTGATAGGCAGATGGCGATGGATGGGGTAAATGGGTTTAGGCTTTAGATAGACTAGGGAATGTAAGAGAAATTACGTGTAAAAATAGTATGGCCCCGCCGGAGTTCCATTTAGACTTCCTATCCCCTTAACAATTTTGTTCGCTAAAAGCTGGTGCAGGCTTATAAAAGTCGACCACCAAGAATTATGCAAAAACTTCAGTTAATTAAGATTTATTCAAAGATACCATAATGTATATTCAGAAAAAGCACCATTTTCAATAGACAAGTTCTAGGGGAGAAATTTAAAACTTATCAATTTCCACATATATGGTTCCTGCTGATGGATCAGACGAAGGCTTGAAAATTTAACATAAAAATGGAGCCTTTCATCTTTACAAAGAAAAACAATCATATAAAGTTCCCATACAATATCCCCATATTTGTTATTACATGAAACTAGTGATGAAAGGCAGCAACAGTGAAAATATAATTTTCAATGCAAGAGTGTGCCTGCATTTTGTGGAAGGGACACGTTCATACAATGAGCAAAAAGACGAAGAGGGGGAAAAAACGAACTAGAGAGAGAGAGAGAGAGAGAGAGAGAGAGAGAGAGAGAGAGAGAGAGAGAGAGAGAGAGAGAGAGAGAGAGAGAGAGAGAATTACTTTTATTTACTTGACATGATAACATATATGAGGATATTTTTTGAAGCTGACCTTCCGGCACTTTTAAAAGTAGCAAATTTACCATGGTTCACGATGAACTGTCGCATAATATCGTTTTGAGAAATAATTTCCCAATATTGTACTTTCTTAGTGAATTCTTAATATAAATATTCAGGGTACCCTCAGCAGTACGTTTTAAATACGTGAAGTTAAAGTTTGATTTATTAGTGAGTAATATATTGCATTGGTGAATGAAACTCTCTTCAATGAAATTTTGATAATTGCAGTATGAGCGACAGAGAATTTTCTTTCAAAATTAACCTTACCAGGACATCCTCTATATGCTTCGGGAGAAAAATATACTACTACTACTACTACTACTACTACTACTACTACAACTACTACTACTACTACTACTAATAATAATAATGATAATAATAATAATAATAATAATCTCATTTCACATCGCCCCAAGACTCAGACAATTCTGTGTAGACGTTATCATTCCTTCATAAAAGATAAGTAGATCCAGGCCCATTCCAGACAATTTCCAGAACATCCGATGGGCTTTCTCAATGTTCTGTCAAAGGAACGGCCTTTTTTTTTGGTAGGTAAAGTACAGGAAATCGTTGTGTTGCCGTCTAGGGCCGAGAGGTTGATTGTTTTCTTTATTCTGTGAACCTTTTATAGGGGAAATAGAAGATCGGTACTGAAAGTCGACTGAGCCCGGTTTATTGGTTGAACCCATATGGGAAAACTCTATATTTATCTATTCACAATACCTATATATATATATATTATATATATATATATATATATATATATATATATATATATATACGCCCACACACACACACACACAATATATATATATATATATATATATATATATATATATATATATATATACATATACAGTATATATATACATATATATATATATATATATATATATATATATATATTATATATATATATATATATATATAGGCACACACACACACACACACACATATATATATATATATATATATATATATATATATATATATATATATATATATATATATATATACAGTAATTTGACTGAACTAATGTGACTGCTTATTACCAGGTTCATTGATATACATTTATTTTGTTCTCTTTGACAAAATCATACTAGAAGACAGGAATAAACGATTTAATCAGCTTAAATTGTAGGTACAAAACTGCCAACAGAACACAAAAATCCACACTCACTAAAGTAAGTGTGGTTCCTACATTATTCAGGCAATGTTTCAAAAGCAAAAGAAAGCTAAGTATCTTTTAACTAAGTATATGTTTTGTAGTAATTTAGAAGTAAGATATGCCCATATCTTTCTGAGAAACATCATCACGAGGATGAACCTGTATTCCAGCGCTATCAAAGCATTGGTAGCTGATGATTTGTCACAAGATAATATTTACAAAGTATGATGTTCCCGAAGCTATACACTTTGTATCCGGCCCTAACAAATAAATAAATAGAATTAATCTAAGGTACGGATTTTCTTTGACGTTAAAACGGGTTCGTATCTTTTTGAAGTGTTTACAAATTTCAGTCCTGCGTTTTTATTGTGACTTTGTCTGGCAGCTATACAGCACTATATCGAAAACTGGAGTGGACTATATAATATACTGACTCAGCAAATGCTGTCTCTATCTTCTCAGAGCAAATATGGACGAGAGAGAGAGAGAGAGAGAGAGAGAGAGAGAGAGAGAGAGAGAGAGAGAGAGAGAGAGAGAGAGAGAGAGAGAGAGGGAGACTTTCTTGGTGGGAAGAAGTAGATTTACATTGAATAAAGAAAAGAATGTATACACTAGAAATAAACATATTGGGTATTTCATCTTTGTAGGGGCATAAAACTATAACCAAACGGAAAGAATTCTCAGAAATGGAGATAGTGAAGCTATTCAAGGGTCGAACGCGAGTCAAAGACATGAAATATATATTGTGTACATAAAAAAAATCCACTCCTCTTACAGCCTACGAGTAAACGGGTGACAGAAAAGCTCCAGGGGAAGTGTGGATGGATGAGAAGAGGAGAAATCGTCCTGGAAGGATAATAAGGAGAAGAGGAGCATTTGAAAAGAGCTATGTATGTGTGTGTAAGGGGGGGGGGGGGCTGAGAAGTAGAAATGCTATAGCTATAGGTCATCCTTTCAGAAAACTTAGTGAATAGTATGAAAGGGAATTTGAAAGACCCAGTTTAGTTTACGTAGGAGTCACGGTTATAAAAAGAACGTAAAACTTCTTTTAAAACTGAACCACGCCAAACACTGTCAAAATGGAGGTATGTGAAAGGTCTTTTACGTAACTGAAGGACCTTGGGTATGTCGAAGTTCCAGGGACGGGAGACGAAAGATTATTAGCAATTCCTACTTTATTGAATGAACGTTTAAAAACTGTAGAATCGAGCCGTAAGTCTTGGGCGTTCTTGATTTATTTTTCCTTATAAGAGCAAGTATGCCCAAGGATTTTCTTTTCTAAGAATCAGAGGAACAAAACTCTCCAATGCATAAACCAATAGAAGGGCATCCAAACTCCCTTGTTTAGCCCCGCTCAGACGATTACAAGAAAAAAGAGTTAATAAAGTGGAGTGAAAAAGGATTAGATTCGCATAACTACAGGTGCATTAAATGTTATAAGAATTAAGAACACAGAGACAAGATTGAAACTCTGAAACTTGACAGTAAAGTAAGGGTCATTCATGAGTGCCATCGGGGACAAGGGACGGGTCTATTCGCAGTCACAATTATAATAAAGATCTTAAATATACATATGCTAACGTGCCTGAGCCGTCAAATATGACGTCTAAATATTTAGATAGATATGCACGCCACACGCACACACGCACGAATTCAACCATTCCCACCCCATCACCCTGCCCTAACTGAAACCCGCTGGGTCAGCAATGTGTGGGAGAGTATGGTTTTCGAGTGTGCCTCTTGGGGTATCCCCTCTCACCAGGGTACGACAACTCCCTTTCCCCCTGAGCGTGACAGGATACATACATACATACACACACACACATATATATATATATATATATATATATATATATATATATATATATATATATGTATGTGTGTGTGTGTGTGTGTGTGTGTGTGTACATAATACACTTGCTCTTTATTATATAAGGGAGATGATCAAAGCATAAACCCCCACCCAAGCTAAGACCACGGAGAATCAGACAATGGCTGCTGAGGATTCAGCAGGTAGACCTAAGAGTCTCACAGATTCATCATCACTAACTCACATGGAAAATAACGTTGTGTTTACCAATAAAATCTACATTGCCATGAGCGTATACTGAACTCAGGACCAATAGACAGTAAGTCACCAATGATTCCACTAAGCTGCTGCCTCATTTGGCTTTGAATTAAATGAAATTATTCAGTTTAATAAGACTTGGGTGTAGACGCCCCTGTTTAGCTAAGATGCAAGGTAATGTTCTATTCTACATAAAGATTTTGGTCAGTTTACTTTGATACATAGGTTAAATGACGCGCCCCTGTTCAAAATGCTGGGTAATTCTTCCTTCTCTATATCTTAGCTTGTTAAGAAATTCGCACTCCAAAATAAGTTAGAAGAACCTGTTGATAATGATCTCCATTAAACAATAATAAGAGCTACTTAGATGTTCGAGCAGAAAGTAAAATGGGTTTGATTAGTTTGATTAATATCATCCAAGTTTCAATCCTAGGTTAAAAAGAGGAATGCTCATAGCCAAAGGGCTCCAAAAGCAAAGGCAGTCAGGCATGGAAAGAGAAATAGATAAATAATGAATAAATTCCATATGTTAAAAAAAATAAGCATAAAAGTAAAAACAGAACTTTTCACCAAGTTTGAAATTCTAGTTATAATGATTCAATTACTTAACTCGGGAGATCATTACAATATCTGATCACAGCTGGAACAACACTTCCAAAAATTGTGGTACTGAACCTTTAAAAATCTATATTCTTCGAAGGGATCACTTAGCGGTCTGGAATCCCCTGAATCAGTTTCAACTTTAAATACTACAAAAGTTTACAGGGACCCATTACGTGGGCTAAAATTCTCTTGCTTGAGGGTACGCTCAGGCACACTATTCTATGTTTTCTTATTGCCTTTGCTCGCTTGGCTATTTTCCTTGTTGGAGCCCTTGGCTTAATAGGATCCTGCTTTTCCAACTAGGGTTGTGGCTTAGCTAATAATAATAATAATAATAATAATAATAATAATAATAATAATAATGATGATAATAATAATAATAATAATAATAGTAAAGACTCATTGGGGCGCGAATCAGCTTCATTAAAACAGTGTTATAGTCCATTTCTTTTAGCGAGGTATATTTGCACCGACTCGCAACGGTGCCCTTTTAGCTCGGAAAAGTTTCCTGATCGCTGATTAGTTAGAATTATCTTGTCCAACCAATCAGCGATCAGGAAACTTTTCCGAGCTAAAAGGGCACCGCTGCAAATCGGTGCAAATATGCCTCGCTAAAAGAAATGGACTATAGTTTGGTGGTTATTTCACGGCTACTTATCTTAATTA
>NC_090726.1:5518462-5527108 GCF_036898095.1 Palaemon carinicauda
CAACCATTCGAATTGGCGTCTGGCCTGACTATTTTAATTGAGGTTGGTGGCTTTTAGATTATCGGGCCTCCAGTGAAAAGCGAGCACTAGAAAATACAGAAGTTCAGGGATCCTTGGCGCTATCACAAAACATATTTATGAATGTACTTCAAGAAGGAGTCCACCTAATACACCTGATAGGATTGACGTCAGCTATTTATCGAGAATGACTTAGACCCTATATTAATAGCTACGGTCAAAAGGTATTTCTGATGCACAGTTCTACAACGCTAATCACTTCTAAAACAGGCAATACTTCAGGTGCAGATGCTGCAAATATATTATTTTCTTTATTTCATAATTGGGGCGATGAATTAAGGAAAAGTCAAAGTTTCCATTTGTACAAACTCATTTATGACAAAATTTTCGGCTATCTCAGTTGCACCGAATTCAACTCAAGAATTTTCTTACTTGGAATCGTATGTATGTTTTGGTAGTAACCTTGGGTTTGATTTACATGCATCAATTAAAATTCATCAACATTGACAGAAAAAGCTGATGTTTCTTCATATCAAAGAAATCAAATAAGCATGAATGAATTTGTTGAAAATAATAAAGACCTCGATAAAATCTACTGTGCGCTAACTACTGTGTACGTTTTTATTGAATTATCTTGATTTTGATAATGCGTAAAAAAACTATTGGCGTCTTTTAAAAAATAGATTCGAAGACTTTGGTGATAATTAAATCGATATACCATTACGGGAAGATGAAATTATTTCATTAAGAAAACGAAATAATGACATTATATTGCTAATACACTGCCAAGTAATTCATTCTATCATGTGCTTTGCTTAGGACAACAAAAGAAATAAATAATACATAAGAAGTGGACGTGAAACAAAGTTTTGTTTTTAAATACTAAAACTGTGAATATTTCTAGAACATAAACATGAAAAGGGGTTCCCTGGGCCGGAAAAATTATGACTAAGTAGAAGGCTCAAAAGTGAAATTGAAATAGAGATCTTTGAATCACTTTGAAACTCTGAGATCTCACAGTCTTAGGACATCCAGCATCGGGTACTCAGAGTCGAAAAAACAAGAGTAAATTAATGCTCTTGTAGTTTCTTTATTTTCCTTTCCTCTCTGGGCTATTTTCCCCTGTTGGAACCCTTGGGCTTATAACATCCAGCCTTTCCAACTGGGGTTTTAGCTTAACTAATAATAATAATAATAATAATAATAATAATAATAATAATAATAATAATAAAGGGGCATAAAAAGAGTAGGTATTTAGTCCACTATGAAGAAATTGTAAGTTTCTAAAAGTTAATTTATCTAAATAGTGTAAGCGACCCAACAATAATGACGGCTAAATACTTTATTTAGATAGATTTGCACACACGCACAAGCAACCCCTCTCACTAGGGTATGACTACTCGCTCTCCCTCTACCAGAGGGACAGGGAGAGATCGAATAGTTATATGTTTGGCAATGCCACTGAGTGTGACCAGAGAGAAATATAGATACATATATACACACACACACACACACACATATATATATATATATATATGTATATATATACACACATATGTAAATATACATATATACATATATACATACATACATATACCAAGGGACTTCCCCAATTTTGGGGGGTACCCGACATCAAACACATGAAACACATATATACATATATGTATATATATATATATATACACATATGTATGTATATGTATATATATGTAAATATATGTATATGTATATATGTATGCATATATAATATATATATGTATATATAACTATTTGTATATATATATATATATATATATATTATATATATATATATATATATATGTGTGTGTGTGTGTGTGTGTATGTATATGTATGTATATATATATATACATATATATATGTGTGTGTGTATTTATGCATATATATGTATAAATATGTATATATATATATGTATATATACGGTATATATATATATATATATATATATATATATATATATATATATATATATATATCAGACTAAGTGCTCTTTATAATATAAGGAGCTTGATTAACGTTGCGTTCTTTAAAACGAAAAACTAATGACAATTGCTCCATTGTAAAGAGGTCACCATTCAGCGTAATCAAAATAACCGTAATTAAAATCGAAGCGCATTTCTTACCTTGGGTCATAATTTTCATTTTGAAACGTCACACAGTATTTGTTTGAATACTTGAATACACAAATGAAAATACCCAAAGTAATCCCTAATACAAATTCCCCTAAGCAATCAGCTAAGAACGCCAAAGTCGTTTAGGGATCGAGCCTCAATTTCTCAGAGCAAATTGACAATTAACGAGAAAGGAGAACAACAAAGGACTCCAGCAGGAATGAACGCGTTCCTCAACTTGGACTTAAAGGGATCTGTAAACAATCGTATTGTCGTAATAAGGGTTCAGATGGGTTCAAACATCGGAGGAAATAAAACCAAATTAATGGAATATTGGATTGACAAAAATGTTAAACGTTGGTAAAAAATCAGATTTTTTGTTTCTATATTTGGGGGTAAATGTAGTTTGTTAGGACAGGTGTAACTTTTTCTATTACTTGTCAAATTGATTTTCTTTATGGGGAAGTTTTTTTTTTATTTTGGTCTGAAGTACAGTACTATAATATGAAGCTAGTTTTATGATTTACGAAATATTATGATTTAGTGTTACTTTGCCAGGAGTGAAGTCGGTTGGGTAGCAAAAACAGGATTGAGATTAGGCCTACTCTTAGGGTAAGGATACGGCTCCTAGGTTAGGTTAGGTTAGGTTAGGTGGGGAACGTTACGTTGCGTTCTTGTGTTTGCTTTCCTTTTAGAATATGGGGTTTCAGTTATAACTTTTCCCAACGAACCACAAAAGCTCCCAATTTCATCTATGTGCTTAGATTATTTCTGGTTAATTCTGGTATTCCTTCTAAAATATTAAAATGTATTAATTGTGTTATTTGAATCATTATCTTAAAATACGTGTACGCACAGTAGATTTGAAGATAAATGAATTACTACAGTAAAATAATAATTAATTTATGATTTTCATCATTGTTAGCAAAGCGATCCCTGCAATGTATGTAATTCTTCAAATAAACTAGAATATTAAGCTTAATTGTATGGCAAATGTATCACTCAACTTCGAAAAAAAAGTTATAAAACTTACGGGAAAATTAAAAATTTTACCTAAAACAAACCACCCATAATTCATCGAGATCACACATACAAATGGTTAATAAACGTGATTTGAACAAAATGATCATTGGTCCACATATACCTTAAATAAACGACGGTTATCTTCTTTCATATGTAGTACTAACTTACGCATGATATGACTTCAGATCAGCACCCATGATTGAACAGGTTAAGGAAAGGTAAATGGCCACTCACAATTCTTTGTACATACAGCATATGATACCCCCAAAAAGTATGTGTATAAACACATACATAAAGATATATATATACATATATATGTAAAATAAAAGTTCAACATTAATGTGTAATGAAAAAAACTATTTATGAATCTATACATATTACATAATCTTCATACCATATTTTTAAGCTAGTAAATGCCCTTACCACACATTTGATTTGGCTGAACTTTTGTTTCACACACATATAGATGCATGTATAAAGAATAATGGTGTTCATACAATAATTTATCCCTAAATATACTTAACTAGACTACACAACACTTCTTCTCTATTTGTCTAAATCAAGAATTTGTTCCACAACCACATGAGATCTACAAAGTTATCATAATCTATGAAAGGCAGACTTAAGAAAATTCTATGGCAATACTTAAAAGATTCTTAATTTTAAACCACGAAGGAAGGAAAGTAATCTCCCTAAAAGTGTTGTTAACTTTCGGGTAAAATATTGGCAGAAGAAAAACGCACGAAAAAATAAAAAATCAGGAGACTACTGCCATCTATCGGTTGGTTACTCAAACATCGACCACTAAATCAAGAAGTGTTGCATCTGCTGCAGGATCTGACTCGAAGACGGGAGGATGAGGAGGGTTTGCATAAGATGTCTAATTCTTAATATCAAATATAATGTTTTCTTCTAATTACTCATTAGAGATTTGTAGAGTGAGGTTATACAAAATATATTCACTGCAGGTCCTGCAACTGCTTTTGCTCAATACTAACACAATTTCCGCAAGGAGATTACATTTTATTGCTTCTCTTTTGAGGCTTATGTCCATATTAGAGATTTTTCCTAATTTCTCTCCACATACCACTACTACTATCAAATACTGTCATTTACAGGTTATACACAAATCAGAATACCGGATTTCCTTACCTTTAAACAAGAATTCATTGGCGAGAGTATACTTCTATTTTCTTATCCAAAGTGGAACAATCAGATTCTTCTCGCTATACCATTAATTCTGCGCCAATACTACCTTCTATATCTCCCCTTATCAATCTAAATCAAACAATTCTTTACGATGTATCACAGAATGTAATTTCTCCTTAGTAAGGTGCCCTATTAAATCAGTTTCCTTTTAGGGGCACATAAACAATAGACTTTCCATTGCAAAAAAACAGACGTTCTTCAATCGGTTTAACGCCATGGGTGCTTCATCTTCATTTGCCGTTGAGAAGCTGCAGCTGGTGCCATCTATCGTGTCGTCGGTCAGGGTACTGCAGGGCATCGTACCAGTGACGCAATTCCGTACCCGTACTGTCCTGGGATAGCTGAAGACCACCTGCAATCAATAACATTATGATTATGCTGGTAAAATAGCAGGAGGTATCATAACTACAATTTCGTATTAAGCCGGCCATACACTATCATGTACACCTGACAGGTACGCCTGAACAGTAACGCCTGTCAGGTATACCTGATAGTGTATGGCGGGAAAAACTAGCATCTCAGGCGACCTGACAACTGATGAAAATTCGATCAGTTCTGCCTGACAGGCGAGTAAACTTTATGGGTGTGTGGTGGTTTCATCAGGTGCGCCTGAACAAGTCTCTCAGTTATTAACAATCCTTTGATGTGGTCAGTTTAAATTTTTTTGGTTACAGATTTGTACTTTTGATTTATTTTACAGTTGAGTTCCTTTAATCAAGGGAGAGCTAAGTGACAACAACTCGTTGTACACTGATTCATTCATGCGCAGAAAATTGTTATAATCAGATGGTTCATGTCTCAATTCATTAAGAAGATTGATATGAGTAAATTTATTTCTTCTTTGCAGCCATTCCTTACACCATTGTTTGCGTTTCTTTCGTCTGTTTTTAATTTCTCAAAAACTACGAATAATAAGGAGAGAAAGTACAACTCATCTTCTAGAGAATCCATGGCGAACTGACAAACTTGACAGGTATGCATGAAGAATGTGTGTGCTCCTCAAGTATCAGGTATACCTGACAGGCGTAACTGTTCAGGTGTACCTGTCAGGTGTACATGATAGTGTATGGCCGGCCGAGGGGAGTATCAACCCGTTAATGGTTATCCTATATACATATACATTTATCTATTTAAGCATGTAGTAAATAGCTATTAGTTTACTAATACAATGCGTTACCAATTGCATAATTATACAATTCTTTGTAAAGAAAAATTAAAAAAAAAAGAAAAAAAAAAACATGAAGAAAATGTTAAACATAGACTGTAAATATGAAGAGGAAAAGCAGTACTTTTATCAATTTGACCGGAAATCAAAATCTTCACAATAAGAGAGAGAGAGAGAGAGAGAGAGAGAGAGAGAGAGAGAGAGAGAGAGAGAGAGAGAGAGAGAGAGAGAGAGAGAGAGAGAGGAGAGAGAGAGAGAGAGAGAGACTAACTAATCCTCATTACCGATAAAGTCATCGCTCCTTCCAACATCTTTGTCGTAGACACGAATGTCCAACAGTTTCTTCGGCAGTTCGTTTCTCCGAACTTCGAAGATAAATTCCTCGTTAAATTCTGGGTTGAGGTTCTTCCACTTGACTGCTGTCTTATACTTCTTATGGCTGGGGTCTGGCTTTAACTGGCTGCAAGAAATAAGGGGCGGAGGTGAGATAGTGTATCGTGTTTTAAATGAATATACAAATATGTGGCTGTGACTTTCATTCAAATTTACTTAAGAATTAGTCTGTTGGAAATTATGTTTTTCTTTCCACTTAATTCGCATGTATTTCTATTCAGACAGGATAAGCTTTTAAAATAATTAGGCGATAATGATATAAAATTCAAACGATTACATTACTCCAAGCAATATAAAGAAATTACTTATCTAAGTATCAAAGCATTGTTTAGATTTTAGCCATGATCTTGAAGATAAAAAAGTAAAGTATCTTTATACCAAACTTGAATAAAGCATATGAAAACTCAAAACTAAAAGAAAATAGAATTGCACATTCAATTTTCGACTTACACTTTCACGTAAGGATCCGAAAATCCGTTGGAATCCATAGAAGGAAGATGTGCACAGCGAACGATGCCAACGATCAGGGCGTTCCTCTGGGTGGCGTACTTGAGGCTCAGCAGAACTTTCCCTCTCTCTGTTTCTCCTTTGACCTCATCCTCTGCTAGCTGTATGGGAAAGGGGGGGGGGGTTGTGTCAGCATAAGATAAATGGGAGGAAACCTTAATACCCCTATCTAGCTCAGAAATAAATCAAACAGGGAAAAGGAATGATGAAAAGTCAAAAGGCAGTGTTAGCTCAGCCTCAAAAGGGGATGGTATGGCAAAGGGATCTAATCATTACAATACTTTTAATGTTGTGAATATCATTTTGGTCATTACTGTAAGTAACAATTTCATAGATCAGCCTTTTCGTAACCTTGTTCGACCCGCAAGGATTCACAAGTCCACAAACCTACTTTTTGGAACTTGCAACCAAAGAAGAATGTTATCTGAAAATGTATTGATTTCACAGATGGTGGAACTTTTTTACCTATTCAGTATTCTTTAAGTTACATACCCGTTATTTTATCTTCAAAGCGTACACATCTCTATGATTTTACTATAATAGATGATTAAAAAAGCTTCAAAATACTATTCTTCTTCTGCAGGAAGCTTACTTGTACTTTACTTCTACTATAAATTTCAAACATCTTTATTTCTCTACAAGTTTCCAAGTATTTTTCTTCTTTACATAGCTTCCAAGTATTAATCTGCAGGAAAATACTTGGCATTTTTATTCTGCTGTTAGCTTCCAAATACCTTTCTTCGTTTGCGAACTTTTAAAAAATTTACCTACTGCTTCAAGTTCCAAGCATATTTTTTCTTCTGAAAGCTTCCAATTATTTTACGTAGAGTGCTTAGTAAAATCGAAGAATTGCCTTCCATATACCTTGAAATCAACTGGCCCATAAAACCAAATAGTCACTACTGATTACGCTTTTAATAAAATACATATGGCATCTACTGTATATATATATATATATATATATATACATATATATATATATATATATATACATATATATATATATATATATATATATATATATATATATATATATATATATATATATATATATATATATATATTACCAAATCTGAAAGAGTATACTGCACTTCAAACTAAAAGGAGAGAGAGAGAGAGAGAGAGAGAGAGAGAGAGAGAGAGAGAGAGAGAGAGAGAGAGAGAGAGAGAGAGAGAGAGAGAGAGACCCAGGCTAAAATAAAAGAGCTCACTCTCAGTATAAAGATGATAAAAACTGAAATATAAATGAGTGTTTTACGAGCAAATACTCACGCTGATCCGCTTTTCAAGGCCGACCCTCAAGCGCTTGGTCTCATGAGGGCGAACTTTCTTCAGGGCAATCCTGGCCTCTCCCAGGAAGTCATGGCCGAATCGGTCTTCGTCTGAAGACAAGATAAGTTAAGAGATAAGTTTGAGACATTTCTTTGGTGATTTAAAAGTTTCTTTCAGAAAGAACTTTTGAAATATTCTTTCAACAGAATGTTTTCTTAGGCTATTACAACTAGGTTATATTCTTTTCTTAAAGACCAAATTATTGAGGAATAGTGATGTAAGAGCAGTAGTGATAAATGACTATATATATATATATATATATATATATATATATATATATATATATATATATATATATATATATATATATCTATACATGCGTGCATATATATAGTTACACACAAACAAATATATATATATATACATATATACATATATATATATATATATATATGTGTGTGTGTGTGTGTGTGTGTGTGTGTGTGTGTACTTGTATAAATATGCATATTTATATAGTTGTAAATAAAGTATATACAAATACTGTATGTAGACTCATTTATACACACATATATACGTACCCATATATACATATGATAAAAATCAACACAATATCGTATTTAATAGAAATACATTTCTACCTCGCATTGGGACCAAACCCTATTCCATTTAAATGGAGAAAGCCCTTTACTGGCAAAATTGGTAGCTACCTCTTGCTTTAATTTGAAGAGAATAGGGTTTAATCACAATGTGAGTTACTATGATCAGCAAAGCTGTAATGGTCAGGGTCCTCCTCACTACGTTGGTTTGCTGTGAGCGATCAGCAAAAGTCTCCCACCATCACCAATCCGTAGAGCGTGGTAATGAAAACTGGTCAAACCTCAGACATGAACGTAAAAAATGTCATGGTCTTCGTCCTCACTAGCAATGGCC
>NC_090726.1:5527608-5532608 GCF_036898095.1 Palaemon carinicauda
TATATACACACACACACACACACACATATATATATATATATATATGTATATATATACACACATATGTAAATATACATATATACATATATACATACATACATATACCAAGGGACTTCCCCAATTTTGGGGGGTACCCGACATCAAACACATGAAACACATATATACATATATGTATATATATATATATATACACATATGTATGTATATGTATATATATGTAAATATATGTATATGTATATATGTATGCATATATAATATATATATGTATATATAACTATTTGTATATATATATATATATATATATATATATATATATATATATATATATATGTGTGTGTGTGTGTGTGTGTATGTATATGTATGTATATATATATATACATATATATATGTGTGTGTGTATTTATGCATATATATGTATAAATATGTATATATATATATGTATATATACGGTATATATATATATATATATATATATATATATATATATATATATATATATATATCAGACTAAGTGCTCTTTATAATATAAGGAGCTTGATTAACGTTGCGTTCTTTAAAACGAAAAACTAATGACAATTGCTCCATTGTAAAGAGGTCACCATTCAGCGTAATCAAAATAACCGTAATTAAAATCGAAGCGCATTTCTTACCTTGGGTCATAATTTTCATTTTGAAACGTCACACAGTATTTGTTTGAATACTTGAATACACAAATGAAAATACCCAAAGTAATCCCTAATACAAATTCCCCTAAGCAATCAGCTAAGAACGCCAAAGTCGTTTAGGGATCGAGCCTCAATTTCTCAGAGCAAATTGACAATTAACGAGAAAGGAGAACAACAAAGGACTCCAGCAGGAATGAACGCGTTCCTCAACTTGGACTTAAAGGGATCTGTAAACAATCGTATTGTCGTAATAAGGGTTCAGATGGGTTCAAACATCGGAGGAAATAAAACCAAATTAATGGAATATTGGATTGACAAAAATGTTAAACGTTGGTAAAAAATCAGATTTTTTGTTTCTATATTTGGGGGTAAATGTAGTTTGTTAGGACAGGTGTAACTTTTTCTATTACTTGTCAAATTGATTTTCTTTATGGGGAAGTTTTTTTTTTATTTTGGTCTGAAGTACAGTACTATAATATGAAGCTAGTTTTATGATTTACGAAATATTATGATTTAGTGTTACTTTGCCAGGAGTGAAGTCGGTTGGGTAGCAAAAACAGGATTGAGATTAGGCCTACTCTTAGGGTAAGGATACGGCTCCTAGGTTAGGTTAGGTTAGGTTAGGTGGGGAACGTTACGTTGCGTTCTTGTGTTTGCTTTCCTTTTAGAATATGGGGTTTCAGTTATAACTTTTCCCAACGAACCACAAAAGCTCCCAATTTCATCTATGTGCTTAGATTATTTCTGGTTAATTCTGGTATTCCTTCTAAAATATTAAAATGTATTAATTGTGTTATTTGAATCATTATCTTAAAATACGTGTACGCACAGTAGATTTGAAGATAAATGAATTACTACAGTAAAATAATAATTAATTTATGATTTTCATCATTGTTAGCAAAGCGATCCCTGCAATGTATGTAATTCTTCAAATAAACTAGAATATTAAGCTTAATTGTATGGCAAATGTATCACTCAACTTCGAAAAAAAGTTATAAAACTTACGGGAAAATTAAAAATTTTACCTAAAACAAACCACCCATAATTCATCGAGATCACACATACAAATGGTTAATAAACGTGATTTGAACAAAATGATCATTGGTCCACATATACCTTAAATAAACGACGGTTATCTTCTTTCATATGTAGTACTAACTTACGCATGATATGACTTCAGATCAGCACCCATGATTGAACAGGTTAAGGAAAGGTAAATGGCCACTCACAATTCTTTGTACATACAGCATATGATACCCCCAAAAAGTATGTGTATAAACACATACATAAAGATATATATATACATATATATGTAAAATAAAAGTTCAACATTAATGTGTAATGAAAAAAACTATTTATGAATCTATACATATTACATAATCTTCATACCATATTTTTAAGCTAGTAAATGCCCTTACCACACATTTGATTTGGCTGAACTTTTGTTTCACACACATATAGATGCATGTATAAAGAATAATGGTGTTCATACAATAATTTATCCCTAAATATACTTAACTAGACTACACAACACTTCTTCTCTATTTGTCTAAATCAAGAATTTGTTCCACAACCACATGAGATCTACAAAGTTATCATAATCTATGAAAGGCAGACTTAAGAAAATTCTATGGCAATACTTAAAAGATTCTTAATTTTAAACCACGAAGGAAGGAAAGTAATCTCCCTAAAAGTGTTGTTAACTTTCGGGTAAAATATTGGCAGAAGAAAAACGCACGAAAAAATAAAAAATCAGGAGACTACTGCCATCTATCGGTTGGTTACTCAAACATCGACCACTAAATCAAGAAGTGTTGCATCTGCTGCAGGATCTGACTCGAAGACGGGAGGATGAGGAGGGTTTGCATAAGATGTCTAATTCTTAATATCAAATATAATGTTTTCTTCTAATTACTCATTAGAGATTTGTAGAGTGAGGTTATACAAAATATATTCACTGCAGGTCCTGCAACTGCTTTTGCTCAATACTAACACAATTTCCGCAAGGAGATTACATTTTATTGCTTCTCTTTTGAGGCTTATGTCCATATTAGAGATTTTTCCTAATTTCTCTCCACATACCACTACTACTATCAAATACTGTCATTTACAGGTTATACACAAATCAGAATACCGGATTTCCTTACCTTTAAACAAGAATTCATTGGCGAGAGTATACTTCTATTTTCTTATCCAAAGTGGAACAATCAGATTCTTCTCGCTATACCATTAATTCTGCGCCAATACTACCTTCTATATCTCCCCTTATCAATCTAAATCAAACAATTCTTTACGATGTATCACAGAATGTAATTTCTCCTTAGTAAGGTGCCCTATTAAATCAGTTTCCTTTTAGGGGCACATAAACAATAGACTTTCCATTGCAAAAAAACAGACGTTCTTCAATCGGTTTAACGCCATGGGTGCTTCATCTTCATTTGCCGTTGAGAAGCTGCAGCTGGTGCCATCTATCGTGTCGTCGGTCAGGGTACTGCAGGGCATCGTACCAGTGACGCAATTCCGTACCCGTACTGTCCTGGGATAGCTGAAGACCACCTGCAATCAATAACATTATGATTATGCTGGTAAAATAGCAGGAGGTATCATAACTACAATTTCGTATTAAGCCGGCCATACACTATCATGTACACCTGACAGGTACGCCTGAACAGTAACGCCTGTCAGGTATACCTGATAGTGTATGGCGGGAAAAACTAGCATCTCAGGCGACCTGACAACTGATGAAAATTCGATCAGTTCTGCCTGACAGGCGAGTAAACTTTATGGGTGTGTGGTGGTTTCATCAGGTGCGCCTGAACAAGTCTCTCAGTTATTAACAATCCTTTGATGTGGTCAGTTTAAATTTTTTTGGTTACAGATTTGTACTTTTGATTTATTTTACAGTTGAGTTCCTTTAATCAAGGGAGAGCTAAGTGACAACAACTCGTTGTACACTGATTCATTCATGCGCAGAAAATTGTTATAATCAGATGGTTCATGTCTCAATTCATTAAGAAGATTGATATGAGTAAATTTATTTCTTCTTTGCAGCCATTCCTTACACCATTGTTTGCGTTTCTTTCGTCTGTTTTTAATTTCTCAAAAACTACGAATAATAAGGAGAGAAAGTACAACTCATCTTCTAGAGAATCCATGGCGAACTGACAAACTTGACAGGTATGCATGAAGAATGTGTGTGCTCCTCAAGTATCAGGTATACCTGACAGGCGTAACTGTTCAGGTGTACCTGTCAGGTGTACATGATAGTGTATGGCCGGCCGAGGGGAGTATCAACCCGTTAATGGTTATCCTATATACATATACATTTATCTATTTAAGCATGTAGTAAATAGCTATTAGTTTACTAATACAATGCGTTACCAATTGCATAATTATACAATTCTTTGTAAAGAAAAATTAAAAAAAAAAGAAAAAAAAAAACATGAAGAAAATGTTAAACATAGACTGTAAATATGAAGAGGAAAAGCAGTACTTTTATCAATTTGACCGGAAATCAAAATCTTCACAATAAGAGAGAGAGAGAGAGAGAGAGAGAGAGAGAGAGAGAGAGAGAGAGGAGAGAGAGAGAGAGAGAGAGAGAGAGAGAGAGAGAGAGAGAGAGAGAGAGAGAGACTAACTAATCCTCATTACCGATAAAGTCATCGCTCCTTCCAACATCTTTGTCGTAGACACGAATGTCCAACAGTTTCTTCGGCAGTTCGTTTCTCCGAACTTCGAAGATAAATTCCTCGTTAAATTCTGGGTTGAGGTTCTTCCACTTGACTGCTGTCTTATACTTCTTATGGCTGGGGTCTGGCTTTAACTGGCTGCAAGAAATAAGGGGCGGAGGTGAGATAGTGTATCGTGTTTTAAATGAATATACAAATATGTGGCTGTGACTTTCATTCAAATTTACTTAAGAATTAGTCTGTTGGAAATTATGTTTTTCTTTCCACTTAATTCGCATGTATTTCTATTCAGACAGGATAAGCTTTTAAAATAATTAGGCGATAATGATATAAAATTCAAACGATTACATTACTCCAAGCAATATAAAGAAATTACTTATCTAAGTATCAAAGCATTGTTTAGATTTTAGCCATGATCTTGAAGATAAAAAAGTAAAGTATCTTTATACCAAACTTGAATAAAGCATATGAAAACTCAAAACTAAAAGAAAATAGAATTGCACATTCAATTTTCGACTTACACTTTCACGTAAGGATCCGAAAATCCGTTGGAATCCATAGAAGGAAGATGTGCACAGCGAACGATGCCAACGATCAGGGCGTTCCTCTGGGTGGCGTACTTGAGGCTCAGCAGAACTTTCCCTCT
>NC_090726.1:5537608-5555108 GCF_036898095.1 Palaemon carinicauda
CATTATAAAACTTTGTCACAGCTGGAAAAAAACTTCTAGAATACTGTGGAGTATTCAAAAAGTTCTAAATTATTTGTCCAAACTGTTATCATTACTATTCTCACGGGCCTCTCCAATTTCAAGTCTTGAAGACTATTTAAAGTCTTGAAGATTATTTAAAGTCTTAAAACTGATGGTAAGAATTATTAGGATGCTTGATGGAGAAGACGATTGAGTTCGCGACGTATCTCCACTAGGATCAAACGTGGATGATGATACCGAGGATAAATCCATTCTAAGAAAGAGCTTAAAAATCTCTGGACAAAGTAAAATCTTGAATATAATTCCATTTGAATTTCTCACATCGTCCACAGTCAATTGGCGCTGTCTTTCACAGTATGCCTACGAGATTCTTAACTTTTTAAACCAAAGGTCCCTGATGATCCTAAGGATAATTGGCTTCCACAATTAACTTCTAATACTTATAGAAAAAGGTTTAGCTATGAATTATTTCTAAAGAGGTATATTAATAAACTTGTTTTCTTCATCGAGAGAATTAATATTATCTTCCCTTTTACATAATTTGTGGATTGGTTTTAATGTACTTGTGAAATTCAGTTTTTAAGGTTTACTATAATTTTGCACACAGTATAGAATTTTAAAGTTTTGCTATTTTAAGTTATTTTTTTTTAAATTTTAGTCACTCTAATGAAAGTGGTGGACCAAATGTATTTTAGTTGGTAGGCAAAAGATTTATATGGAAGCATCTCTCATGTAAATGTAAAATTTTAATGTAATCACAATATCAGTAATCACTATTCTATATGTTGCTTTATAGGTGATGTATAATACCCAATGTATTTATTTGGAAATAAAGTATTATTATTATTATTATTATTATTATTATTATTATTATTATTATTATTATTATTATTATTATTATTATTATTATTACACAACTATCGTACGTACAATAATAACAAGCAAACGTTTCAAAGCCAAACATTAACGTGAACCATGCTATTAAGTGGCAATTTTACCTTGCTAGCACCTGGTAGGAGATGAAGCTTCACGTAAGCGTCGGCTTGTCTGCTTGTGTCTGTCGGTTTCAAGTTCTGGAAGATGATTAACAAGGTGAGAATATTATATGTACACTGAAGGCAGTTTAAATAAATTTAATCTACTTTGAAATTTATTAGGCGAAAAGTTGATTTCAAGTTGGCTTAAAATGTTTTGAATTTTTCCAGCAACAATTATATTTAAATTAATCTGCAATGAGATTAAAAATTAATATTTTATATATATATATATATATATATATATATATATATATATATATATATATATGTGTGTATATATATATATATATATATATATATATATATATATCTATATATATATATATATATATATATATATATATATATATGTATGTATATATATATATATATATATATATATATACATATATATATATATATATATATATATATATATATATATATATATTTGAATATAGTTTATGCATTTCCAAATGCATGCAACAGAAAGCAACAGTAAAATTCAATAAGCTACATTAAATATAAATTTAGTTTATGACAATAAAAAAAAATGGAAACCTCTGTACCTAAGAAAATGGAGCTCTAATATCTATAGGTGTATCAAGAAAACAACAAATGCGAGATTCCATTACGATGAACATCGTTTATATTCATTATCTGGTGTTTTCCAGCTTGGATTCTACTTATTTCTAAGATTAACTTTAAATCTAAAGACTTTTAAGTATTTCTAAGATACCTTTAAACCGAAAGGATTCTATGTATTTCTAAGATTACCTCTAAACCTACAGGATTCTAAGTATTTCTAATATTACCTTTAAACCGAAAGGATTCTATGTATTTCTAAGATTACCTTTAAACCTAAAGAATTATAAGTATTTCTAAGATACCTTTAAACCGAAAGGATTCTATGTATTTCTAAGATTACCTCTAAACCTACAGGATTCTAAGTATTTCTAATATTACCTTTAAACCGAAAGGATTCTATGTATTTCTAAGATTACCTTTAAACCTAAAGAATTATAAGTATTTCTAAGATACCTTTAAACCGAAAGGATTCTATGTATTTCTAAGATTACCTCTAAACCTACAGGATTCTAAGTATTTCTAATATTACCTTTAAACCGAAAGGATTCTATGTATTTCTAAGATTACCTTTAAACCTAAAGAATTATAAGTATTTCTAAGATACCTTTAAACCGAAAGGATTCTAGGCATTTTTAAGATTACCTCTAAACCTAGAGGATTCTAAGTATTTCTAAAACAACCTCTAAACCTAGAAGAAAATAAACAAATATTTTCTTCATCAGTGAGCAAAATAAAAACTACAAACATAGAATAAATAGTTTCGAAATATCTCGTCTCCTCTTCGATGTGGGTAATATTCCTACATGAAAGAAAAGACTGTCTCTAGAAACTGTATGTACATTAAGTTTTATTCTTTAATCTTATGGTCTGATATTCATACTGTAATTCTGAGTTTCTGGCACAAAAGAACTGGCTCTTACCCTGGCACTGTGGACAGTGCAATGAAGGGCTTGATTGTGGGAATCGTACAGCAGGGAGAACTCAATCGTTCCCATTCCAATAATTCCTGGAATGGAAAATGGAATTGTGTTACACATGGTTTCTAGAACTGATCAAACCACCCACGCATGGTGCAAATGTTTTTATAAAACAAAATGTAGACGCAAGGAGACAGGAACGTGGGAATTGACCTGTAAAAAAGTGGCACAACTACTTCTTGAGATAGAGAAGATTGTAATAGGAAAGTAATAATAAAACAGGAAGAATAGTATAAAGCATAAAAGTAGAAGGATAGAAACGGTGACCATACGAGCCATAAGGAGAGTTAGTGGTTTACACAGGGAGAATTCGGGAAAAGGTGGCTTGACCCATATTAGCAACGTTCTCTGAGGTTATACTGTCTCTTTCAGGTATTTACCCTATATAATATAACGCCTAAATGTTTAGATAGATATGTACACACACGCATTCATATATTTCTTTCTTTCCTGTCACGCTCAGGGGGGACAGAAAGTAGTCATATCCTGATGAGAGGGGGTACCCCGAGAGGTACATTCGGAAACCACACTCTCCCACAAATTGCTGTTCAAGCCGGTTGTAGTCAGGAAAGGGGGAGGGGGTGAGAAGGGTTGAATCTTTGTGTATGTGCGTGTGTGTGTATGCGTGTGTACATATCTATCTAAATATTCAGACGTTATTGTTTTATGGCACGGGTACACTAGAAACAGAAGAATGGCTGTAAACAAAAGACGGAGATACCACTTTTCGGGAAGAAACCCGAGACGACCTTGAGAAGAGATAAACACTTGGGATCATAAAAAAGAAAAAGAAACAAAGTTAAATTGGGGCATCATGTAAGAAAAAAAAAAGTTTACGAAAGAAATAAGCTTGTAATACGGAAAATTAATAAATAGATGTTGAGAATCATATGTATGCAAAGAAATATATTATCTAGTAGAATTTATGCGGCTTTATTGACTGGAATGTCAGTTTTGTAACAATTATATATAACTCGAAAACCATGCGTTCCTTAAGTGCTTCCTATCTCATCAAAAATTCCTTGAGCTCTTTCATTAATAAAAAGGTACAGTTGACATACCTTGCTTGATGAATGATTTAATTTCAAAGTTCTGCAAGGGTTGTGTAAGCCTATTAGAAACGTCCCTATTGAATTGCAAAGGTATTCACAGATTGTTTGTTTTCGTTTTAATTCTACACTTTATCATCTAATTCCCACTGCTAAATCTTCATCATTATTATCATATTATCATTACTAGCTAAGCTAAAACCCTATTTGGAAGAGAAGGATGCTATAAGCCCAAGGGCTCCAACATGGAAAAAAACGAAAAGGATGCTATAAGCCCAAGGGCTCCAATATGGAAAAAAAAGAGAAGGATGCTATAAGCCCAAGGGCTCCAACATGGAAAAATAGCCAAGTGAGGAAAGGAAATGAGGAAATAAATAAAATACAAGAGAAGTAATGAACCATTAAAATGACATATTTTAAAAACTGTAACAACATTAAAATAGATCTTTCATAGATTATAAAAGAGAGACTTATGTCAGCATATTCAACCTAAAAAAAGAAAGAAAAAAAAAAAAAAAAAAACAGCCACGAAACGACCAACCTTCCTTCTCCTTGTTGTTGACAGGGGTCGAGTTGGCATTCTTTTCTTCGGTGAAAACATCGTCCATGCTACTGCTCGTCACCTCGTCCCTGATCGACGAGGAATCCCTCGATAGCAAGGAATCGCGGGAGTCCCTGGAGTCTCTGCAAAAAAAGAAATTACTAGTTGCTGCTAGTTAACTTGCTTTCATAGGATGGCGTTTGCAAGGTGAGTGGATAGATCTAAAGCCTTTTTCTACAGTAGAACCAGATGGAAATGGGTACCAGTGTCAACTTGGGATGGAAGATCGTGCGCAAAGATGTCTGCGCTTTGGAATGGCCTAGTTTTCGTGTTAGTTCACAAGACTTTGCTACTGCTACCACCACTACTGCTACTACTACCGCTGCTGTTGCGGCTGCTCCCCCTCCTCCTCCTCCTTCTATTACTACTTCTAACTACTACTAATATTACTACTAATTATCATTATTCCAGTTTAATAAAGATTCACATAAAATAAGCGGAAAAGGTCATTAACTTGGAAGGTATGCTTGACGCCTACATAAAATAAAAACAAGGGTACCGATGAAGAGATGTACTTGAAAATATATAATAGTAAAATGATATATAAACATAGTTCCTATTACTGACAATGATTAGTGATTCATCAAAGGAAATTTCACAAAACGGGTATCAGGTTGTTACTTTTGGATTATGAGATGTTTAAAGATTGAGTAAGTATAGGGACTTTGTCAGAGCAACGTTCAAGTGTCAAAAAAATGTTGCCTGAAAATGTGCGGTGAGAAAAGATTTGGAGTGAAAAGCAATGTCTAAATCTCCTATATAATAACGAACTGTTGGCGGTATATATAAATATATATTTCTCTCCCATCACGCTCAGCAGTATTGACAGAAGTATCACAACTCGGTCTTCCCCAGTCCCTCGGGTAGGGGGGAGAGGGAGTAGTTATACCCTGGTGAGAGGGGTTACCCGGAGAGTTACAGTCGGAAACCACAATCTCCCACAATTTGCCGAAACTGCCGTGTTGTATTTGGAAAAGGGGGAGGGGCGAGAAGGTTGAATCTGACTGTGCATATCTATCTAAATACTTAGCCGTCAATTTTGACGTGTAGCATACACTGGTGTAGAATAAAAAAGGAAATAAGAGAATTTTCATAACGATTACAGACCTGAAATATTCATATATGAGATTAGACAATCAGGATGAGTAACAAAACCTACATCCTCACCTAGACTCCCTGGACCCGGCCGCGTTTCTGCCAAGTCTTGGCGGATGCCTCCGGTCTTCACTGCTTTTGGAAGCCTCCGACTCTCTCCTGGACCGAAACCCATTGACTGTGGGAGAGGAGAGAGCCGTCCCACCGATGTTCCCGCTGCTACTACTGCTGCTGCTCCTGTTCATCGGCAGGGGGGAAGGGTGTGGACTTCTTGGAGTGGCTGCAGTAGATGCGGATGGAGAGGCTGAAAGGACCTCCGTTACAGAACTGGTCATTGCGTTACTTGGCGTGCCAGGGGTACTGTTTTCAGGCTCTGTCTCTTCTCTGCTCTCACGACTCAGGTTTGGAGAATCGCTTACCGATGAGTTGGATCCTCTACCCGAGTCCCTCCAGGCAACTCTGATGGGGCAAGAAACAGGAATTATGAGACATCCAATTAAACTTTCCCTTACAAACTTTACAAATTAAATAAATACTCAATACCTGATTATGCTTTGAGTTTAATTATAATCTTTAGCAATTATATAACTGCTGTACGGAATAGGAAACTACAGAAAAAACAATAAATCTCATAAGCATTTTCTTTTTAAAATCAAATAAGGAAAGGTACAGGATTCAACAATTTATGGTTTGCAAAAGAAAGCGTAAAGTAGATTAATTAATATGACACTTAACACTATAAATATTTGTTGGGAAATCCTTAACTCACTGCAACTTCAACTTTGAAATCACTAATTTGCTAGCATTACGAAACAGTGTGAAATGTATTTATGAAACTTGGGTCATATGGCCAGAAATAATTATTCAACAATCTTCTATTGATGAGATTTATAACTCTTAATTTGAGATTATAATTCTGAAACAGAGGTCAGCCAGACAATTATATTGATAAAGATTGATCTTAAATGAGTACTGAATAGTCATCTAAAAACAAATAATAAAAGAAATACCTTAATGATATGATGGAAATATAAGAAGAAAAGAATAATGAAAGAATCACATGAATGAAATATTCTTCTTAAATGAACGAAGAAGAATGAAAGAGTCCAGAAAATGAATAACGAAAAAAAAAAAAAATTAAACAATAAATACAGTAATGACCTTAATAACGGGGAAGGAGATCTGTCAATTGCTTGATCCCGACGAAGCTCCGTCCGTGGGCTGAGCTGGTGGGGTGAGTGGGGTGACGGGGAGTAATATGGGGTGAGAAGGAGTCCTCCGGGGTCACCCCCACCGGCACTCTCCCTACTCGGAGCTCGACTCAGGTCACGCTGGGTCCCTGTTGCTGAAAACGGAAAAAAATGGGATTGTTATAGATGAAGTGTATGCAAAATACAAAGATAAATGAGGTAAGACAAAAATGCAATACTAAATAAGACAAAAATACAATAATAAATAAGAAAAGACCAATATAAAATGAGAAAATACAAAAATAAAATAATAAATGATAAGACAAAAATGCATTAATAAATGAGATAAGGCAAAAATATAATAATAAATGAGTTAAGACAGAAATGCAATAAGTGAGATAAAACAAAATTACAATAATAAATAAGATCAGTCAAAAATACAATAATAAATCAGATGTCAGACAAACATTAAAAGCTCAAGGAGAGCCTTTGCAGCTTACAATATATTCCTTGTAATCTGATGTAATATCAAAATAACCATTATTATAATTCGTGCTGTTCACAGAATTATTTTGATTATACGAAAACAGGCATGAGCTTAATGAATAGGATTAGATAGATTAAACTGTTCTAAAGGAGAAAGAGTGAGGAGGGCAGAAAAATAAAGATGAAAATAACAACCAAATAAAGATCTAAAATAATAAAAAACAAAGGTTCTATATCATTTTCCTTCCTGCTCAAGAGCTACTCTTTCTTCTTAAGCCATTTGTTTCTTCTGGTCTGGGGTAGAATAAAAATAGAGAAAACTTTGTAACACCTTGCAAACGGCACTTTAATTGCTACAACAACTCGGTAAAAGGGTACATGGATGAAATTACCATTTATATTTTTTTTCCTAGCTGCTAATTTTCTGGAGATGCCCAAATAGAAAAAAATTGACTAGCTTTTTGGGGACCGAACTGGGACAGGTTTAAATGAAACGTGGTTAAATACATCCGTAGACTTTTCTATATAATCCATTCGATCCAGTCATTGATTTAAGGCTGTTCAGCTCCATAGCCCTACCTCTCCTGTGGGCTGTTGTAGGGAATAGAGCCAGCGTTATTCCAAGTAGATAAAAATCGACCACGCACGGGGAGGCATAAAGCAACTTACTAGATAATCTTCAGAGCTTTTTATCTGACATACTCCTCCCTCCATCAGATCCCTAGGGGCAGTTGTAAGTTTCTTTGAAGATTTCTTTACAAGGCTGCGACAGTTACATTAGGTTCGAATCGCATCTTTTATCCGAACTTGAAGCCTTACGAGGATTTTAGTGAATTCACAAGTAATGTCAGTGGTTCTTTATCTTATACGCTTGACTTGATCTAACAACTGTCTAGTACTTAGCCAGTAAAGATTCATGAGACATATGCTGCAAAGAATAAGACATTACAAACATTTGAACATTCAATTCCAGGTAATTACTCCAATGCATTTTTAGTGGGTACTTTCCACTTGTAAGGGTAAAAGAAACTAAGAGAAGCACACTCCGAAATCAAATCATTGTTGTCTAGTTTTTGTTTGGGTAGTGCCATAGCCTCTGTACCATGGTCTTCTATTAAAGGTTTAAAGGCCACTCATGAATGGCAGAGCAAGGAACAGTGACATTGCCTTAGCTAGCAGGACAATGCCTTAGAGACTGACCATATATACATATGATCAGCGCCAAAGACTCTCTCCACCAAAGCTAGGACCAAGGAGGGCCAGGCAATGGCTGTCATAAAAAGACATAAAGGCTGGAGAGGTTGCAGCGACCAAAAGAAATAACGAGTTTGAGCGGGACTCGAACCCTAGTCTCACCATCGCCAGTCATGGACGTTACCAATTTGGCCACCACAACCTTATTGCCTTAGGTTAGAGTTCTCTTGCTTGGGGGTACACTCAGGCACACTATTTTATATATTTCCTTATTTTCTATCATCACTGAGATATTTTCTATGTTGGAGTCCTAAGGATTATAGCATCCTGATTTTTCCAATCAGAGATGTAGTTTAGCTAATAATAATAATAATAATAATAATAATAATAATAATAATAATAATAATAATAAAAATCCTCAAAGTCACGGATTGAAGTACCAGTGCCAAAGAACATATGAAATATAATTACAACTGTCTCTTCACCACAAAAGGGATCAAACTCACACTTCCAAGCTGTGAGCTTAGTATATATCTGCCTTTACACATTCTCTTTCCCATCGATGTACTTCTACTATTATGAGATTAGATCGTATTTCTCACCACCACTAGTCTCCTCAATCTATAAAACAAAGGTGATTTGTGTACAGGATTAAGTATACTAAGTATAATCAACTTTTAATTTGTGTAAATGCGTTTGTATACTGTGTACTGAAAATTCAATTGTGGAGATGTGTATTGTGTAAAGGCAGCTATATGATTAACAAAATGCCAATTATGTAAAGTCAAGATTTATCCTAAACATATGAATGCGTGTTATATACTGAACAAATATTCAAGTATATTGACATTTCTATACCAAACACTTGGATGAAATGCGTGTATATTAATCTGTACACTAAACATACAGCCGGGATATGTGTATAGGCTGATGCAGTAATTACGTGGGAGTAAAGAGTCAAAGGTTACAGACGAATGTGTATCAACAGTTCTATAATTTGTAATGAATAATTTAACCCGTATCAAACATGCCATCATAAATTTATCGCGTTGCGAATGTTGAAGCGAATAGTGATACAGATAAAGAAACTCTTAAATTGATAATCTTTCTACAATAGTGAACAAATCATTAATGCAGATCAGGTTATCCTTGGGGAACTAGTCCGTAATAGCTTTAATTGCTGTATTCAGAATGGAAAACGAAAACAGTTGATTTGGGATATATAAAAATTGTAAATAATAATTTCGACTCCGTATTTGACAATTTACTTTAAAATCAATTGATTTAACAAAATTAAACCTATAAGATTTACAAATGAAATTTGGTTACTTAATAAGAAGTTCATTTAAACTTTTCGTTATATGAAAAATGCAAAAGCCGTGGGAGATACATGTATGTCTGGGTCTGCTTAAAAAAAGAGAGAATATTTTCATATCCAGTATCGAGTGAAATAAACACTGATAGAAAGACTGGGTTTTATGACATTTGAAATAGAAATTATCATGGAAAAGTAGATAAATCTAAACTGTTATTATCAAAATAGAAGACATTTACTCTTTATTATCATTATTGTTACTACGAATTCTAATCATGAATGTTGAATGACTTTTTATATTTTGCTTTATCAATATTAAAAATATTTATGAAAAGACAAGGGGACCGTAACATTTTATTTTGCTATGCATATACATTTTTCATATATGGACCTCAACAAGAACAATAATTTACATAAGAATAAAATCAACGCTTTCAAACATTCAAGGGATGAAGACTAATCAAGAAACATAACTTAATGTCACAACAAATCAATGACTGTCAACCAGACGGACATTACAGAATAGGTCTTAAGGATAACAGTGCCTTGATAAAAGAGCTTATCATATCTATCACCTTCTATTTCATTGTAATATCCTATATGAGAGAGAGAGAGAGAGAGAGAGAGAGAGAGAGAGAGAGAGAGAGAGAGAGAGAGAGAGAGAGAGAGAGAGAGGTTTCAATATGAAACTCTTAATGACACAAGATTATAAACTCGGCGAAGAGAGAGAGAAAGAGAGGTTTCAATATGAAACTCTTTTAATGACACTAGATTATAAACTCTGTGGAAAGATGAGAGAGAGAGAGAGAGAGAGAGAGAGAGAGAGAGAGAGAGAGAGAGAGAGAGAGAGAGAGAGAGAGAGAGAGAGAGAGAGGTTACAATTTGAACTTCCTTTTATGATAAAAGATTATAAAGTCAGCGTATGATGCAACAACTTCAGCTTCCAACTCAATCGTGTTTTGGGCAAGGAAGCCAAAAATATATTAGAATGACACAAAATCACGAGAGGATTAAATGCTTTAAAAAACGTGTCCGAGGCACTGGCCGTATTTAATCAGCTTATTCAAATTGGAATAGACATGTAGTTGGTGTTGCTATCATTTTTCCTTTTAGGTGGAAATGTCCCCTGGAAACGTAATGGAGTCTGGTGTATGTATCAGATTATAGTGATGTTTAGAAATTTACACAAGATCATGTAAACAATATGAAAGAATTAACTCCTCGTACCCGGATCAAGCCCAGTGCTCAACTGGCATTTCCAATGTTTTTCACTGGAGAGCCCTGGGTTCGATTCCACCGTGAGGTAGAAAGTAATTTTAATTATTATTTCATGGGTAAGATATTCCCCTTTGGAAGGGTAGTTCCCAAGGTTGTTAACCTTTAGGTTTTCAAATGTTTTTTTGGGGTGAGGTGGCAATTTACACGCCTTTCAACCCACACAGTCTACTCAGCTGCTGAATTTGATTTATGGTATCTTGCTGGGAGATGAAGATTGTGGTATCAATATCATTTTCGCGTGTAAATTAATATTCAACAAACCAAGTTTTTGGAAAAAAGGATTGGCAACTTGTGAAAAATAAAATCGAAAACAGCACAAATACAGGTTTATCAATAAACAGATAAATACACACATCCACAGACGGCAATTCAACTATGAAAAGAAGAGGTAAAATAGTAAGGGGATTAAAAGAGTATTATGGTTATTTTATCAAGCATCAATACTGGTGCCAAGGAGACCATTCCAAAGACTAAAAGGAAACCCAATGAAAGATTCATGGCAATGGGTAAAAGACAGCTGAAAAAAGTTATTTTGATATATATCTAGCATCTAAAACGGCTAGCTACACGGGACTCAAATGTAGCAATAAGCAAAAATCTTCGCTATAAATTCTTAAACCTTAAGAGTTCCAACAATATTTCACTCGCTTCTGTCGAGAACCAATGGCCTATACAGGAAGGTCGATGAGGTGGCCTTTGTTAACAATTTTCTCGGAGAAAAATTCCATTTCCGTCACGTTTTCCAGGAGACTTTTTATGGGGATGGGGTTCTTTTCCCCTCTTGAGCACCCCTACCCCGACCCCAACCCTCCAATCCCACCCTCAAGAAAGTATACAACAACAAAATGCAGCTGTTGCTGGTCCACTGTAGGACAAAGGCCTCAGAAGTGTCTTTATTCATGTCTGGGATTTGACCAGTTTTCATTACCACGCTGGCCAGTGCCGATTGGTGATGGCGGGAGATTTTTGTCTGATAGCTCCCAGCAAATCAACCTAGTTTGGGTGGCCCTGACTAGTACAGCTTTGCTGATGATAGCGATACACAAACCATTTCGCCAAGTTACGGAATCCCAACTTCCATAAACTCGATTCCGTTTTTATTTTCATTATGAAATTAAGATTCTCATTTGATAATTACTTCTTTTTTCACGTAAACACACTTTACATGGTTCCCTATCATATTTTATTTATATTATTCATACCTTTTATCTCATTTATTTCCATGATATTAACTTATAACAAGTTATTGTCAATAATAAAATTGCAAGATCTATCCATTCCAGTGTTCACATGCATCTGCTGGTCATCTAGTGTATTTAAACTCGCTAAATTGATTGATTGATTGATTTAAGGTTTTCAGGCATCCTGACATCTAAGATCATTGACGCTGATATCATTTAGTTTATATATAAAAAAAAAATTAAAGGTTATTCAATTAAAACCGTAAAAGTTGCATGTCATTATAAACGTTATATAGTTTTCAGAAGACCTGCTTCTGAAACAAATCTAAAAATGCCACTTGCATAGTAGGACATCATGTCCAAGAATCCTGGCAAGGATAAAACATTCTACTTTCATTTCCCTTAGTAAATAAATCCTTAACAATTACAGAAATTAGATCACATACTTGAGAAAATGATCTTACATAACTAATTATAAGCTGTCTAAGGTATAAGCGCTTATAAAGGATAAACATGCTTGCTCTTATTTAAATTACATTAATGAATGGATAAAATATTCACGATCTAACGTGACTATTTTAATGAAAAAATAAAAATGTACTTTCCTAACTTGACTATATTCGTGAAAGATAAAACACTCACTCCCAACTTAACAACCTTCGTGGAAGCAGAAAAATTCTTGCTGGAAGCCTTACTATCGTCATTTAAGGATTTAAAATGCACGCTCCCAACTTGACTATCTTCATGAAATTATAAAAATGTTCGCTTTAAATTCACTTATATTTATGAAAGAATAAAAAATGTTGCTATAACCTTGATTATTTTAATAAGAAATACACATTATTGCCCTAAACTTGATTATCCCCACGAAAGGATCAGGTGTTCTCTCCCAAATTTACGATAAAAAATTTCCTTTAGCTATTAGGAAACTTTTCCGAGCTAAAAGGGAACTCCTGCGAGTCAATGCAATTCTGCCTCACTAAAAAGACTATAGACTGGAGGATAAAAATCCTTGACTGTCATTTTAAAATGATAAAAATTATCGTTTGTAACTTGACTTCTGGTTTACTATTCACTTTTATTAATTCTACTCTTCTCTTTACATATTAGGCGTTTTCTATTACGTGAATAACGTAGCAGGTTAATAGCATTTTCATTTTCCTATATTTTATCATTATTATCATAAAAAGAAGGAGATTAACGAGCGCAATGATTCAACGCTGGACAAAATATTTTTCTATAAGCAAGACAACAATGACTACTATTACTGCTGCTGCTGTTAACGATAATAATATGCTTAGTAAGTTAATAGTATTCCCGTAATGTTGAGCTGAAAAATCTACTACTACTTCTACCACTAAAGCTCATCTCCTTTGAATTATAAAGAGCAAGTGAATGGCTCTATATATATATATATATATATATATATATATATATATATATATATATATATATATTATATATATATATATATTATATATATATCTATATATATATATATATATATATATATATATATATTATATATATATATATATATATATATATATATATATATATATATATACATATATATATACATATATACATATATATATATGTATATATATGTGTATATATATATATATATATATATATATATATATATATATTCTTTTTTATCCAGTCACGCTCAGGGGGAGAGAAGGTAGTCATACACTAGTGAGAAGGGATACCCAGAGAGGTACACTCGGAAACCACACTCTCCTACAAACTGCTGAAATAGCCAGTTGAAATCAACAAGGGGAATGGGTGGAAAGGGTTGAATCTAAGTGTGCGTGTGTGCATATCTATCTAAATATTTAGCCGTAATTTTTGAAGGGTCACGTACACTAGTAATCTCAATACTATGTATAGCAGGTTAATGGCTGTACTATTACAATTGAGAAGAACTGCTGCTAACAATAAGAGTAAGAAGAGATTCCCAGACGAACAGCATAATGGTGTTCAGCGATTGAATCTCAAACCTCAATTAATCAATTATGTCAACAAACCAGTAACTATTTACGATTAATTATAACCGAAATCCGACCCTTCACGCGACCGGAAACGCCCAAAGGAGCAAGCCCGGAATCTGATGTTGCCGGGGTGGCTTTGTTGCTGCTCAAATAAGCGGGATGTTAGCCATCTCGAGGACTCAAAGGCTATTGAATTTGAAAACAATGGAAACGATGCCAATGATTCCGGAGGGTGGCGAAGTTTCAAACATTTCAATACAATTAACAACTTATTCTGTGGTAATTTGTAAGCTGGTATTATACAATATCACCTCTCTCTCTCTCTCTCTCTCTCTCTCTCTCTCTCTCTCTCTCTCTCTCTCTCTCACACGAGACTTGTTACTCTTAGTTGTCAGGCGAGCGCGTTTCGTTGCTTTATGATAATTAATATAAATTTAACGATTAGAAAATGCGGGGAATTCGATTGATTAACTGTCCACGACCTTCCCATTTTGTTGGATGAGAATTATTACCCTTAGAAACCAAGTCATATTTCATACAATATTGGTGACTATATCCTAAGTTGTTGCAACTCCAGGTTGATATAAAAAGATAAATGAATCAACGTGTTAATCTTATCTTATATCTGCTCACATAATCATCTTATGAAAGCTTAAAACCAACCTGAATATAGTTTGAAGTACACACGTCTGGACAATGCCCTGGATACTTGCCATATAGGCTACAGTATACATACAGTATGATCAGCTTCCAAGATCCCTCTCCAACTAAGCTATGGCCAGGGAGAGCCAGGCAATGACTGCTGATGACTCAGCTGACAGACCCATAGGCTCCTCTTTACCCCCATCCTTAGCCCACAACGATGACGAGGTTGCATCTACAACAAAATCCAAGGAGTTTGAACCGGCATCGAACCTCAGTCCAACAGATCGCCAGGCAGGGACGTTTCCAATAGAATACCACAATGTCGAGTAGCCTTAAACCAAACTGATTCTATTTTAGTTATAACTCAAATCTTAGTGAGTACTTAAATTCATTTTTATTTGAGACGTTTAACGTTCAAGAACTTAACCCACTTTGAAGATAAAGATTCGAAACCTGAATCATAATAAGCCTACGGTCGAGAAACGAAAGTACCAAATTAGCACCTCTACCATAATACAGCCCCACCATCTAAAGATCTAACCTAGAAACACCTGCTAATTGGAATTCTAATTATTATTACTAGCCAAGCTACAACCCTATTTCCAAACGCAAGATATTATAATCCCAAGGTGCCCCAAGAGGAAAAAAATCCAGTGAGGAAAGGATTTAAAGAAACATAGAATAATGTACCTGAGTGTACCCTCAAGCAAGGGAATTCTAATCCAAAGTAGTGAATACCACGGCACATTGGCAATGGCACTACCCAAGTCTAGAGAACAATAGTTGCTTACCATAGCTGAAGAGTTCTTTTTTACCCATATCGAGTGGAAAGTAGCCACTAAGCAATTATAGTGCAGCAGTTAACCACTGAGTGAAGAATTTTTCTTTCGGTTATCTTAGTGTTGTCAGGAAAATGTGTAAAAAATAGGCCAGCATATTTTGTGTATATGTGAGCAAAGGAGAAATGAGCCGTAACCAGAGAATGATCTAATGCAGTACTATCTGACCCGTCAAATGACCGAATAACTCTTTAGCGGTAGTATCTCAACGGGTGACTGGTGCTTACTACCAAGGAAAGCCTGGTTAAAAATCCCAATGGTTTACTTGATCACTCACGAGTGGCAGAAGCAAACGCTAGATCATTGTGTTATTGCGCATGTCATAAAAACAATATATTCATATCTGATCAGACACCAGCCCACCCTCTCTACGTACATAAGGAACAGGAGAACCAGACACTGACTGCAAATTACTTAACAGGTAGATCTATAAGTGCCTGCAAAGCCAGCATTCTGAACTCATGGACAGTAAGGTCCTGTTTGCTGGTGTGGGCTAACAAGTCTCGAGCGGGTATGAACTTGGGGACTTACAAAATTCCCAGCGTCCGACGAATGCACTGTGCTACCACAACCCAAATATAATTTGGGTAATCTAATTAAGAAGAATATTCTAAAAAATTAAAAATAGGAATTCTTCCAAAAAACACTGAAATTTTAAATTCTAAAATGTTATATAAAATGTGTTTATTATCAATGTGGATAATATCTACGTTATTGTTATGTAGTCTCATTTAAATATCTACGTAATTGTTATTCGTTCTCAATTTAATAACCCTTTGAGAAAATTGACCTCCAAATAGCATCAGTAATGCTCTATTGAAATGTACCTCAATAAAAGGCAATAGTTTTCTTGCAATTAATACAAATAATTACCGTAAAATATTTGTAATTAACAGCAAATTGAATTTGGAAATCCTCTCTCCAAATACAACAGTCTACACAGAAGATTCCTTTTGATTACATTAATATATCTGATTAAAATTAAATATTTGTGGTACATACACACTACTCTACATTTGGCATGCTTTATTAAAAGGTTAATAAATAAGAAAACAGAGAAGAAAATGTTGAGGCCGATTACGGGAATATTGCTGATTGAAAGACTGGGAAATGATGAAATAAGAAAAATGGCAGGTGTAGTAAAGATTACAGAGATTATAAGAGTGTCACGACTGAGATGGTGCGGGCACGTGTTGAGGATGGATGCTTGGGAGGGAGTGAAGACAGTTTGGGAGGAACCTGATTTGGGGAGAATATCTAGAAGGAGGCAGAGAATTAGATGGGCGAGATAAGATGAAGGATTATATAGAGAGATGGGGTTTGGCGGAAGAGGATGCCTTTGATAGAAGGCATTGAAAATGGTGCATCATGCAACCGACCCCTTAATGTAGGGATAACGATGGGAAAAAAAGATTAAAAGGTTATAAATGAATATATAACAACAATATTCTACTATTTAATACAATTCTACATCAAGTCAATTAAACATAATTCAAATTCTATATACTCAATAGTAATAAAGAATCATTGAAAATAAGACAAATATATTCCAGCATCACGCACCAAAAATAATTATAACATACCAAAATAATAAGTACTTAACTAATTCTACTGCTAATGAACATAATGATATTCAAGCCAGGAAGCAAAACAGCTACAAAATGAAAAGCTAATTGCTACAAACCAAGCAAAATTGAAAGAATAAGTAAAAATATAGACATGGTGAGTTTATAAACAAGAGATCTATTTCGTTTATCGAAGTCCAAATTTCCGTTGAAGTTTCGTTTTTCTTAAAAAAAATGTGCTTATTAATCTTAAGAAATTCAGTATGGACGAATTTCGAAAACCTAAATACAATATACTTTTTCAATTGTCAAACGAAAAACTGTTTCTATGAAGGATATGGACTCATTTTACGTCAAATTATCTCAAAGGTTTCCTTTTATTTGAAAAATCTGCTATTTAACCTTTATAAAATCAGTAAGAAAACTTAGAAAATCTAAATACATTATAGTTTTTCAATTGCCA